>NC_083569.1:120839487-121019487 GCF_027579695.1 Neoarius graeffei | reverse complement strand
TCTCAGCTGTCCAACAAGCGAGTGGACGAATAAAACTGTTTTAAATTGTTTTATATGAAACTGTGGTGAATATTTTCTGTAAAATGTGTTCGTAAATAATCCCACATTATTTAAAAAATAAAGCAAATTAAAAATAAGCACTAAATAAAAACCTCTCTTCTTTTGGCTGCTCCCGATTAGGGGTCGCCACAGCGGATCTTTCGTCTCCATTGCTCCCTGTCTTCAGCATCCTTCTCTACCACACCTGCCACTTTCATGTCCTCTCTCACCACATCCATGTATCTCCTCTTTGGCCTTCCTCGTTTTCGTTTGCCTGGCAGCTCCATCCTCAACATTCTCCTTCCCACATGCTCTGCATCTCTTCTCAGGATGTGCCCATACCATCTCAGTCTCATCTCTCTTAGCTTCCTTCGCAAGCTCTCCACCTGTGCTGTCCCTCTGATGTACTCGTTCCTTATCCTGTCCAACCTTGTCACTCCCATCGCAAACCTTAACATCCTCAACTCCGCCACCTCCAACTTTGCCTCCTGTCTCTTCATTAAGGGTACGGTGTCCAATCCATACATCACAGCTGGTCTCACTACTGTCTTATACATCTTACCTTTCACTTTTGCTGGGACTTTCCCATCACAAACGAATCCCGAAATCCTTCTCCAACTGCTTCACCCTGCCTGCACTCTCTTTCTCACCTGACTATCGCAGCCCCCATTTTCCTGCACAGTTGACCCCAGGTACTGGAATTCACCAGCTTTCTTTACGTCTACTCCTTGCATCTTCACTACACTCTCATCCCCATTCTCATTGATGCACATGTATTCTGTTTTGCTCCTGCTCACCTTCATTCCTCTTCGTTCCAATGCATCCCTCCATCTCTCCAAACCCAACTCAACCTCCTTTCTACTTTCACCACATATCACAATATCATCCGCAAACATCATGTTCCATGGTGACTCTTGCCTCACTTTGTCCGTCAAGCTATCCATCACTATGGCAAACAAAAAAGGACTCAAAGCAGATCCTTGATGGAGTCCCACCTTCACTTTGAACCATTCAGTCGTTCCAACTGCACACCTCACTGCTGTTTCACTGTTCTCAGTCTTGCACCACTCTAATATACTTCTCATTCACTCCACTCTTTCTCATACAATACCATAACTCATCTCTCGGCACTCTATCGTATGCCTTCTCCAGGTCTACAAACATATAGTGTAGCTTTCTCTGGCCTTCTCTGTATTTCTCCATTAACATTCTTAAAGCAAAAATTGCATCCGACGTGCTCTTCCTTGGCATAAACTCGTACTGCTGTTCACAGATTGCTACCTCTCTTCTCAATCTCGCCTCCAATACCCTCTCATAGCTTCATGGTGTGGCTCATCAATTTTATTCCTCTGTAATTACTGCAGCTCTGTACATCTCCCTTATTCTTGTGAATCTTGTAAATAAAAACCCATCTCATCTCATCATCTCTCGCCACTTTATCCTGTTCTACAGGGTCGCAGGCAAGCTGGAGCCTATCCCAGCTGACTACGGGCGAAAGGCAGGGTACACCCTGGACAAGTCGCCAGGTCATCACAGGGCTGACACATAGACACAGACAACCATTCACACTCACACCTACGGTCAATTTAGAGTCACCAGTTAACCTAACCTGCATGTCTTTGGACTGTGGGGGAAACCGGAGCACCCGGAGGAAACCCACGCGGACACGGGGAGAACATGCAAACTCTGCACAGAAAGACCCTCGCCGGCCCCGGGGCTCGAACCCAGACCTTCTTGCTGTGAGGTGACAGCGCTAACCACTACACCACCATGCCGCCTAAAAACCCATCTACTGTATCTTATGGAAATAAAGATACAGATTTTGCTGTCCGGTCATCAGGTGTTGATGAGATACGTTGCCTTGAACTTACGATCAGGTTCCCGACAGTCACAAAAGCCATCAGAAATCAGATCGATGCTCCACCATATTGTCTTCAGTATGGAGCTCTGCTTTGATTACCTCCGCCAAGGAGGTTATGCTTTCGATAGCGTTGGTTTGTTTGTCTGTTAGCAACATTACGGAAAAAGTTATGAACGGATTGCTCTGAAATTTTTTCCAGAGGTGTGACTGGGCACAAGTAACAATCCATTGAACTTTGGCGGTGATCCGGATCACCTTCTGGATCCAGGATTTTTTTTCAAGGATTCTAGTATCTCAATATGTGGTGAAATGAGTTGCTTGGCGGAGGTCTGCGCTCTCCGAGTGCTTTTCTCATCTCATCTCATTATGTCTAGCCGCTTTATCCTTCTACAGGGTCGCAGGCAAGCTGGAGCCTATCCCAGCTGACTACGGGCGAAAGGCGGGGTACACCCTGGACAAGTCGCCAGGTAGTGCTTTTCTAGTTCCTGAATATTTCACACCAACACTTCTCAAGAAACCTCACTTTCTTACACGAGGCAGTTTATTAGGTGAGTCAGTGTTTCAAAAATTTTAAAAATTATGACAAAACAATTCTTATTTTTTTGCTTTTGTTTTTATCCTACTGAAAAAAACCCAATGTGAATTCATGTAAATTTCAAAAAACTTGTGTTTTGTTATGACTCAACTTTAAAGCTCTTTTTATATGCACTATTTATTTTATCATTTAAAAATTATATTTGTATATTGTAATATATATGATGTAACATATCAAAATGCAGATCACATAGTAAAGTATAATCTTACCTGAGGTTAAATCAGAACCAGAACCAGAACCAGAACCGAGTTTATTGGCCAAGTCCAAGGAATTTGCCTGGTGCTTGAACAGATTTTTTTCAAGATAAAAGTAGATAAATCGAATAAAATAAGAAGAATCTAAAATATAGGCATGTGAAAAGTGGGCATATTTCAGGACCTGCGTGGTTCTGAAGTCCAGAATGTGTGAAACAGGAATGAACAGAGTTGAGAATAAAATTCACACCAGATCCGTTTGTGTACTTCCTGGTCGTCTTGGATACAACCAATCAGCGCGTTCGCTCGCCACCGGTATGAATATTCATGAGACCCTGGCGAGGCGAGTGCACGACGTCGCCGTGATGCGCATGCGCCAGACACAAACGTCCGCGCGGCTTCCGAAAGCGCGCACACGCACAGGGAGAGAGAGAGAGAGGCAGCGCGCGCGCGCGGGAGAGCGAGCAACAAGCCAGCGCCAAGATGGCGGACCTGTGTAAGAAGTACTGCGTGAACTGCCTGGCGGACGTGACGAACCTGCGGCTGCGCTGCACCGACTGTCCCGACATCGAGCTGTGCCCCGAGTGCTTCTCGGCCGGAGCGGAGATCGGGAATCACCGCAGATGGCACGGCTATCAGCAAGTGGACGGCGGCCGCTTCACTCTGTGGGGTCCCGAGGCGGAGGGAGGATGGACCAGCAGGGAAGAGCAGTCGCTGCTCGATGCCATCGAACAGTATGGGTTCGGCAACTGGGTACATTAATCACAACTTTAATCTGTCTCACTGCACAGGGGGGAGTTTAGCGTGTTAGAGGGGGAGGGGTTATTAAACTGTGAACAGAACATAAATATCTGTCTGGCTAGTTACCTGTCTGTCTATTTGTCTGTCTAGTTACCTGTCTGTCTATTTGTCTGTCCAGTTGTCAGTCTGTCTAGTTACCTGTCTGTCTAGTCGGCTGGCAGTCTGGCTACTTGCCTGTCTGTCTTTTCGTCTAGCTGCCTGTCTGTCTTTTCGTCTGGTTGTTGGTCTGTCTGTCTCGTTGTCTGGCAACTTGTCTGTCTGTCTGTCTTTCTGTCTAGTTGTCTGTCTGTCTAGCTACCTGTCTGTCTGTCTCTCCATTTGTCTGTTTGTTTGTCTGTCTGTCTTTTCGTCTAGTTGTCAGTCTGTGCGTGTCTACTTATCTGTCTGTCTAGCTGTCTACATGTCTGGCTAGTTGTCTGTCTGTCTGGGTACTTACATGTCTGTCTGTGTCTCCAGTTGTCTGGTTGTTGGTCTGTCTAGTTACCTGTCTGTCTATTTGTCTGTCCAGTTACCTGTCTGTCTAGTTGTCTGTCTGTCTAGTCGGCTGGCAGTCTGGCTACTTGCCTGTCTGTCTTTTCGTCTAGTTGCCTGTCTGTCTTTTCATCTGGTTGTTGGTCTGTCTATCTAGTTGTCTGTCTGTCTCGTTGTCTGGCAGTCTGGCTACTTGTCTGTCTTTCTGTCTAGTTGTCTGTCTGTCTAGTTACCTGTCTGTCTGTCTCTCCAGTTGTCTGGTTGTTGGTCTGTCTGTCTTTTCGTCTAGTTGTCTGTCTAGTTGTCAGTCTGTGCATGTCTACTTATCTGTCTGTCTAGCTGTCTACATGTCTGGCTAGTTGTCTGTCTGTCTGGGTACTTACATGTCTGTCTGTGTCTCCAGTTGTCTGGTTGTTGGTCTGTCTGTCTAGTTGTCTGTTTGTTTGTCTGTCTGTTGTCTGTTTGCTTGTTTGTCTGTCTGTCTTTTCGTCTAGTTGTCTGTTTGCTTGTTTGTCTGTCTTTTTGTCTAGTTGTCGGTCTGTGTGTGTCTACTTGTCTGTCTGTCTGTCTAGTTGTCTAGCTGGCTGGCTAGTTACCTGTCTGTCTGTGTCTCCAGTTGTCTGTTTGTTGGTCTGTCTCTCTAGTTGTCTGTCTTTTTTTTCTGCTTCTCTGTCTATTTATCTCTCTGTCAGAATTTCTCAACTTTATGCAAGTACTCAATCTTGTCAGACAGTGACAATCAGGTTAGGTTATGTAATGTGGCATGTGTTAGGTTCACATCGTGAGTATTAGTTTTGAAAAGAGAGTGAAGGATGTGACTTATGTTAAACTGAAGGTTCCTGGGGCACCGAGCAAGCCGATGAGTCTGCATAAAACCTTCTCTGGACAGATCAGTTTGGTGAAATGCCTTCGAAGTGCTCATATTTGGGTCGATTTAACCACTTAAGAAAAAATATATGTTCGGATTATCAACACATCTGATACATCTGATGTATGAGCCGCAAATACTAAGTGTCATGATATTAAAGGTGTAACGGTGTATTAACACAGTTATTAACAATTATACAATCATTAGGTCCGGTCCATTAATTTGATTGGTCGAGCGGCGTTCTGAGAGTGCTGAAGTTTCGCGATAACAGCACTGGGACGTTTCACTCCACTTGTCATGTGAAACACCACAGTAGTGTGAGTGACATCATCAGCAGACACAGCAAATGATACAACCCCGATTCCAAAAAAGTTGGGACAAAGTACAAATTGTAAATAAAAACGGAATGCAATAATTTACAAAATCTCAAAAACTGATATTGTATTCACAATAGAACATAGACAACATATCAAATGTCGAAAGTGAAACATTTTGAAATTTCATGCCAAATATTGGCTCATTTTAAATTTCATGACAGCAACACATCTCAAAAAAGTTGGGACAGGGGCAATAAGAGGCTGGAAAAGTTAAAGGTACAAAAAAGGAACAGCCGGAGGACCAAATTGCAACTCATTAGGTCAACTGGCAATAGGTCATTAACATGACTGGGTATAAAAAGAGCATCTTGGAGTGGCAGCGGCTCTCAGAAGTAAAGATGGGAAGAGGATCACCAATCCCCCTAATTCTGCACCGACAAATAGTGGAGCAATATCAGAAAGGAGTTTGACAGTGTAAAATTGCAAAGAGTTTGAACATATCATCATCTACAGTGCATAATATCATCAAAAGATTCAGAGAATCTGGAAGAATCTCTGTGCGTAAGGGTCAAGGCCGGAAAACCATACTGGGTGCCCGTGATCTTTGGGCCCTTAGACAGCACTGCATCACATACAGGCATGCTTCTGTATTGGAAATCACAAAATGGGCTCAGGAATATTTCCAGAGAACATTATCTGTGAACACAATTCACCGTGCCATCCGCCGTTGCCAGCTAAAACTCTATAGTTCAAAGAAGAAGCCATATCTAAACATGATCCAGAAGCGCAGACATCTTCTCTGGGCCAAGGCCCATTTAAAATGGACTGTGGCAAAGTGGAAAACTGTTCTGTGGTCAGACGAATCAAAATTTGAAGTTCTTTTTGGAAATCAGGGACGCCGTGTCATTCGGACTAAAGAGGAGAAGGACGACCCAAGTTGTTATCAGCGCTCAGTTCAGAAGCCTGCATCTCTGATGGTATGGGGTTGCATTAGTGCGTGTGGCATGGGCAGCTTACACATCTGGAAAGACACCATCAATGCTGAAAGGTATATCCAGGTTCAAGAGCAACATATGCTCCCATCCAGACGGCGTCTCTTTGAGGGAAGACCTTGCATTTTCCAACATGACAATGCCAAACCACATACTGCATCAATTACAGCATCATGGCTGCGTAGAAGAAGGGTCCGGGTACTGAACTGGCCAGCCTGCAGTCCAGATCTTTCACCCATAGAAAACATTTGGCGCATCATAAAATGGAAGATACGACAAAAAAGACCTAAGACAGTTGAGCAACTAGAATCCTACATTAGACGAGAATGGGTTAACATTCCTATCCCTAAACTTGAGCAACTTGTCTCCTCAGTCCCCAGATGTTTACAGACTGTTGTAAAGAGAAAAGGGGATGTCTCACAGTGGGAAACATGGCCTTGTCCCAACTTTTTTGAGATGTGTTGTTGTCATGAAATTTAAAATTACCTAATTTTTCTCTTTAAATGATACATTTCCTCAGTTTAAACATTTGATATGTCATCTATGTTCTATTCTGAATAAAATATGGAATTTTTAAACTTCCACATCATTGCATTCCATTTTTATTTACAATTTGTACTTTGTCCCAACTTTTTTGGAATCGGGGTTGTACTTTTCAGGAATATTAAAATATGACAGCTCGTCAGATGAAGATGAAAAGGAAGAAGAGATGCGTATTTTACCGGAAACACCTTTAACAGGAATGTACAAATCAGTGTGAGCTAGCTAGACGACCTGGAGTGTGATATTGCTTAATTATGTACATGTACATCACAACTATAATATTAATAAAAGTGTGTGTGTTTTAGGAGGACATGGCAGCCCACGTGGGTGCTTCCCGGACACCGCAGGAGGTGATGGATCATTATGTAACCATGTACATCCACGGTAACCTGGGGAAGGCGTGTATCCCTGAGCTGATCCCGAACCGTGTGACGGACCACACGTGTCCAGGCGGGGCGCCTCTGTCCCCGAGCCTCACTGCGCCCCCACCGCCGCTGGAACTCACGCCGGCTGAACAGCAGCAGCTCGGATACATGCCGCTTCGCGACGACTACGAGGTGGAATACGAACAGGAGGCGGAGTTGCTTGTCAGTGGCTTGTCTGTGAACTACGATGACGAGGACGTGGAGCTCGAGATGAAGCGCGCTCACGTTGACATGTACGTGCGAAAGCTACGCGAGCGCCAGCGCCGGAAAGACGTCGCCCGTGACTACAACCTCGTCAATGCCTTTCTTGGTCGTGAGAAGAAAGACAAAGGGAGCGGCGGAGGTGCCAGTGCTGGTTTGGCTCCGCCCATTGTGGGTTCGACATCATCGGGTTCTGTGAAGCGCAAAATCACAAAGGAGGAGCGTGAGCAGCGGGCAAAATTACGTGCGCTCTGTCAGTTTATGGCGTACAGAGAATTCGAGGACTTTTTTGACAACATGCACAAGGAGCGGGTGCTACGTGCCAAAGTGCGTGAACTCCAGCGCTACCGGCGCAACGGCATCACGCGTCTCGACGAGTCAGCCGAGTATGAGGCAGCGCGTCACAAGCGCGAGAAACGGAAAGAAAACAAGAGCTCCAAGAGAGGCAGTGGAGGCGGGGGTGGTGGTGGAGCTGGGATTGGAATCGGAGGCGGTGCTAACTCTGGAAGTGGAGCCAATACAGGGGGCGGAGCCAGCACCATCAAAGAGGAAGGAAAAGATGGTGAATTCTCAGCCATCGAACACTTACCGGGCTTTGAACTGCTTTCGGATCGCGAGAAGGTCCTGTGCAACTCGCTGAACTTGAGTCCAACTCGATATTTGACGGTCAAAACTATCATAATTAAGGATCATTTGCAGAAACGGCAAGGCGTCCCCGCCAAGAGCCGCTTACCGGGCTACCTGGACAAAATGCTGAAAAGACGCATCCTAAACTTCCTCACAGAGAGCGGCTGGATATCGCGAGACGCCGCTTAGCACGCCACGTTTCGTTTCGAAGAACGCGGGACGGTGAACCTCTTTCCCACTTCTGTTCATAGGAATGTAACTGGGGCAAAAGGAAAAACCTCGACTACCATTTTCATAAGGTTTCAAAGGAATAAATCTGTATATACATATGTATATTTTTGCTAATAAGATTTTTTTTTCAGGGCGTGTTGGGGGGTGGGGTTATTGTGTGTTTTATTAATAAGGCATCTAAAAGCATTCAGAATCCTCTGAAAATGTGAGATTTTCTGAGAATAGGTGTAAACCTCATACAGACTTTCTCATCATCTTGGGTTCCTCTTGATGTTTGTTTGATGATGCACCAAGAGCAGCTTTTAGTTTGGCATTAAAGACTTCTTTTTTCCCCTCCCCTTGTGACTCTAGAACCCTTGTACAATCCATAATTTGCCTCTTGAATGATCAGTTCTGGAAATGTCTGCATGTCCATAGACTCATTCTCGAAGCATCACTGTAATCTTTGGTATGGCTCTGGAATTGCGTATGGTTCTAGAGTTCCCTCAAAAGTGATGATGGTTCTGGAATCTTTGTTGTGGTTTGAGAAAGCTGTGCATGATGATCGTCTCCCTGCCATGGCCTTTTTTTTTTTTTTTAAATCCGAGAGCGATGATAAGTTTCTCGGCGGGGTTGTAGTATCATCACTGCATTTCAAGAATTCTCTAGTCTCCCCTGCATGGTTCTTCAGTCTTTGCCGTGATTCTAGAATGCCCTGTGATATGAGAGCCTCCCTGGCATAGTTCTAGAGTCTTTCTTATGGGTTCGTGGTGAAAATCTCCCTGCCGTGGCTCTAAAGTCTCCTCTGTGGTTCTAGAATCTTCTGAGTGATGAGGCGCAGTGTATTTCCAGAGCGGTTCCAGAATCCTAGTATCTTTTGGTTCTAGAATTCTTAGTGTTGTTTTCAAATCTTCAGCCTAGTTCTTTAATGCATAGTGTGGTTCTAGAATCTTCATTGTGGATTCTAGAGCCAAAAGTTTGGCTCTAGAATCCTGGTACTGGGGGGGGGGGAGAAAACAACAACGTTCTCTTTGCATGGAAACATGTCATTTTGTGTTCAGTTGTTGCACTTCCTATTTTATTTTTGTGAAACTTGGTTGATTTTAGATTTTTACCGATATCACCTATGGTGCTGCGCAGGTCTTGTATTCATTCATCATTTGTACAGCCAAACAGAAGCTTTGTGATTTATTTCAGAGATGCAGTATATTACAGATCATTTAATTCGGAAAGAGGCTGCACTGGACAGGCAATATTTTGGGGCCTTGTCCTATTCGAACGACCAAATGCTGACTGTTGTCTTCTGAGATTTCTTATTTGGGATAAATAACAAAGCAGCACTGCACGTATCGTCCTCGAGGAGGATAATCTCGTCATCCTGTTCAGCGGACGAGAGTGAAACTGTCAGGTGTAATTAATTTTTCTCTATACCAAAATATTCAAAACCGTGATAAAGGATTGGCTAAAGTCTGGACACTAACAAGGCTAGTGGTTGGTGCTGTGGTTTACATTCTGCCTTAGGACACTTCTTTCAAAAGGCATCTCTGGATACGACACTGGTATTTAACATAGAATGGGGTTCTTTTGGATCTTAATTTAGTGTTCCTCTGTTCAACACCAAAGCGCTCATGAAGTGGTTAAAGAATCCTTTGACGGTTTCTGGAATCATATTCAGAGTGGGGAGATTCTCCCATACCTGGTTCACCAATCATCACTGTGGTTCTGCAACCTTCAGAATGATGCTAGTCTCCCTAGAGAAAGTCTAGATTCTTCCATGTGGTTCTACAACCTTCAAAGCGATGCGAGTTCCCCTGGAGTTATTCTAGATTCTTCACTGTGGTTCTACAACATTCAAAGTGATGCACATCTCCCCAGCGAAATTCTAGATTCTTCACTGTGGCTCTTTGACCTTCAGAGTGATGCTAGTCTCTGCAGAGTAAGTCTAGAATCTTCACTCTTTCTACAACCTTCAGAGCAATGCCAGTCTCCCCAGCATAATTCTAGAGTCTTCACTGTGGTTCTGAAGCCTTCAGAGCAATGCCAGTCTCCCCAGTGTAATTCTAGATTCTTTACTGTGGTTCTACAACCTTCAGAGTGACGCAAGTCTCCCCGGAGTTATTCTAGATTCTTCACTTTTTTTTTTAACTTCAACTTTCAAAGCGATGTGAGTCTCCCTAGAGCTATTCTAGATTCTTCATTGAGGTTCTGCAGTACTCTGCGTGAAGATCGTTTTCCTAGCATGCTTCTAGAATTGTGGTTCACTCTGGCCTGGTTCTGGAGTCATCCATGTGATGATAGTCTCCCCAGTCTGTTTCTAGAACGTGCGTGGTGCTTCTAAGATTCACATAGTGATAAGTTTTCCCACTGCGATTCTAGATTCACCAGAGTGAGTGTGGTCGCCTCGCTGTGGATCTGGAAACTTCGATGCAGTTCTGCAGTCCTCGGCATTATGTTAGGGTCTGGTCTAGAATCACCATGGTCATTCTAGAATGCCCGGGCATCAGCCTGAGGACTCGATAATCTTCACTGCAGTTCTAGACCCCTGGTGAAGTTCTGATGATGAAAAGGTCTGTTGTGGTTGGACAGTCTTTGCCCCAACCCCTCAAAAAATATGTTCTTGAATCTTTTTTTTTATCTTTGATGTGGTTCTAGGCTCCTCAGTGTTGACACTCTCATCAGCATGGTTCTAGAATCTTCCCTGAGGAAGAAATTCTCTCCAGTCCACTGCCACTCCGAATATTCTGGAACCGCATCTGAGATCCTCAGAGTGATGGGCTTTTCCTGTGCAGTTCTAGAATGCTGACTGTGTTTCTCCAATCCATCGGGTGATTTATAATCTCCCTGGCGTGATTTCTAGATTGTTTGTTTTTATACATATATAAAAAAAATCAACACTGTGACCAAGATACTCACTTTGTCTTTTTTCCAAGCTCTAGCCTGGTACTCCAATCCTCTGGATGGTTCTAGAATACTTGTTTTGGTTCCAGAAATAACAGAATGAATGGAGTTGAAGCAAGAGTGATTTTTTTTTTTTTTTATTAAATTGGGTAAAGACACTAATTATAATTTTTTATTTCAGCTACAGTGAAGTGATTGGCCAATACATCATTAATTGTGATAACTGCCTAAATCTTTATCACGGTTTACAATATTATCAGAGTTTTGTGTTTACAAAATGACTGGCGTTTAATTCTGCACACGATTCTGTCCAAGATGAGGACTTTCAGAAGACAGAGCTGTCTTTATGTGGCCTAGGATTGGTGCTTTATTAGGGATCATTCCTGTTGAATGGAACAGGAGAACGTCCTCAATAGTAATATTATAATATAAACACGTCGAATATCACAAAACGCGTCACAGAACCGATCGTCAACTCGTTTCAGCTGGTTTGGTTTATGTTCTACAGAGCTTTGAAGCATTTTGTTCCAGCACCACGGTGTTTTTGTTTCTGTTCATTGGGGACACTTCTTTTTTTTTTTTCTTTCTTTCTTTCATGTTTCTGTCACTTTTTAATTTTTACCCCTCTGCTCGAGATCTTTTGTGCAGTTCTTCAGACCCGAGGCTCGTTCCATGTCCCATTTAAATGTAAATGACTTCGTGTGAGGACTGACTCGAGGGCTGAATACGAACAAGGGAAGAAGTGCACGTCTCTTTCTCTCTCGCTTGCTTTTTTTCCCCCTTGATGCTTTCTTTTCAATCGCTTCTTGACCTCTTTTTATTCCCCAAACATTTTCACAAAGCCATTTTGAGGTCAAGACTCAGTTCACTCTGACTTCTGATTAAGAAAATCTGATTTATTTACCAAATAATCTCTGATCAGATGATCCTTCTCTTCTTTCCTCTCTCAATTTCCTCCATTTTCTTCTTGAAATTAGTCCGGAATAATCATTTTTCTTGAAAACCTTTTTCCATAAAGGTTCATCCAAAGAAAGCCCAATCAAATGTCCTTAACCTGAGCAACACTGAATTTAGGATTTTATTTTATTTTTATTTTCTCCTGGCTCTCTCCTTTTTTTTTTTTCTTCCTCCATATTTTAGAGCTTGATCAGTGTACCCTATTTTAGAAAATGTAAATATATTTTGTTTTGTTTTGTAAAATAATTTGTAAAGTATAGAAAATGGGACTGAAAAATGAGGAAAAACTGATCTGTGAAGTGTAAAGTATTTTATTTCTGAAGCATTTTTATAATTTTTGTATTAAATATTAAAAAAAATACTGAATGAATATTTTTTTGTTCCTGTAGCAATGTTATTCTGGTTCTGGCATGCTGTTGTTAAGTTGCTCTTTGGTACAGCATCGTTTTGTTTGTAATAGTGTTGGTTATGTTGGAAATGTTACAGAAGTTGTGAACTTTTTTGTATTAAAGTGTTCATACTACACAAGTCCTCTATTTGTTTTCCATGATGGTGTGACTTGGGCCGAGCGAGAGAGAGATTTATTTCTGTCTGACGAATCCGCACGTGCCCACACACCAAAATAATATATATATAGTACATCATACATCAGTACGTCTATCAAGCCGTAAAGAGCCAACAGCGTAGGGTCATGCATTGCTTCAAGAAAAAATGACATCAGGCATCGCCAAGGGAAACCACAGGGCACATTTTGGAGGCTTCAAAAATTTTGGTCTTCAAATACTGAACTAAACATAATCAGCCTGTTTAGAGCAGCCGTCCTGAGCATCTTTCTCTATGGTTGAGGTTCTTCTGTTTGTCATTTTAACCATATACAGTTGCAACAGTGCAGAGTTAAAACGAAACATTTCTCCAGGACCATAATTTTACATTAAACATCACACGACTACAAATCTACAAGAAAGGTTGCCAGGTAAAACGAACCTCGCCAGGGAGCACTTATGATGAACAGGAAGGAAGATATCGCAAAAAAACGATTTTGACCTTGAGTTTGACCTTGTGTGTGAACATACTTGGCCAATAAACATGGTTCTGATTCTGATTCTCTGCTGCCCTCAGCCAATCAGAATACACTATACTGCTTACTGCTCTCAGCCAATCAGAACACACTGTACTGCTCTCAGCCAATCAGAACACACTGTACTGCTCTCAGCCAATCAGAACACACTATATTGCTTACTGCTCTCAGCCAATCAGAACGCACTGTACTGCTCTCAGCCAATCAGAACACACTGTACTGCTCTCAGCCAATCAGAACACATTATACTGCTTACTGCTCTCTGCCAGTCAGTTCCTGTTTACTGCTCTCAGCCAATCAGAACACACCGTACTACTTACTGCTCTCAGCCAAACAGAACACACCATACTGCTCTCAGCCAATCAGAACACACCGTACTTGTTTACTACTCTCAGCCAATCAGAACACACCATACTGCTCTCAGCCAATCAAAACACACCGTACTGCTCTCAGCCAATCAGAACACACTGTACTGTTTACTACTCTCAGCCAATCATAACACACTGTACTGCTCTCAGCCAATCAAAACACACTGTACTACTCTCAGCCAATCATAACACACCGTACTACTCTCAGCCAATCATAACACACCGTACTGTTTACTACTCTCAGCCAATCAGAACACACTGTACTGTTTACTACTCTCAGCCAATCATAACACACTGTACTGCTCTCAGCCAATCAAAACACACTGTACTACTCTCAGCCAATCATAACACACCGTACTACTCTCAGCCAATCAGAACACACTGTACTGTTTACTACTCTCAGCCAATCAGAACACACTGTACTACTCTCAGCCAATCAGGACATACTGTACTGCTCTCAGCCAATCAGAACACACTGTACTGCTCTCAGCCAATCAAAACACACTGTACTACTCTGAGCCAATCAGAACACACCGTACTGCTCTCAGCCAATCAGAACACACTGTACTACTCTCAGCCAATCAGAACATACTGTACTACTCTCATCCAATCAGAACACACCGTACTGCTCTCAGCCAATCAGAACACACCGTACTGCTCTCAGCGAATCAGAACACACTGTACTACTCTCAGCCAATCAGAACACACTGTACTGCTCTCAGCCAATCAGAACACACTGTACTGCTCTCAGCCAATCAGAACATACTGAACTGTTTACTGCTCTCAGTCAATCAGAACACACTGTACTACTCTCAGCCAATCAGAACACACTGTATACTGCTCTCAGCCAATCAGAACACACTGAACTGTTTACTGCTCTCAGTCAATCAGAACACACTGTACTGTTTACTGCTCTCAGCCAATCAGAACACACTGAACTGTTTACTGCTCTCAGGCAGTCAGAACACACCATACTGTTTACTGCTCTCAGCCAATCAGAACACACCGTACTGTTTCCTGCTCTCAGCCAATCAGAACACACCATACTGTTTACTGCTCTCAGCCAATCAGAACACACTGTATTGTTTACTGTTCTCAGTCAATCATAACACACCGTACTGCTCTCAGCCAATCAGAACACACTGTACTGTTTACTGCTCTCAGCCAATCAGAACACACCGTACTGCTCTCAGCCAATCAGAACACACTGTACTGCGTGATTGTTACACTCTTACATTCTTACAGCAAAGTGACATAGTGGCTAGCGCCTCTATATGAAGCAGTAGCCACAAAAACCTTGACCGGATGACCCCCAAAATGTGGGAGGTTCTATTTGAGTCCAATGCCCATCTATCCTGAAAGTTTCATGAAGACTGGTCCAGCCGTTTTCCCATAATATCGTGAACAAAGAAACAAACAAAGAAAACCCACCGAAAACAAAACCTCACCCCAATTACTCCGTAGCGTGCGAGGTAACTACAACATGCAAGAGTGCAATGAGTGCAAACATCTCATCTCATTTTCTTCCGCTTATCCGGGGCCGGGTCGCGGAGGCAGCAGTCTGAGCATGGAAGCCCAAACTTCCCTCTCCCCAGAGACCTCGGCCAGCTCCTCGGGAAGAACACAGAGGCGTTCCCAGGCCAGCCGAGAGACATAGTCCCTCCAGTGTGTCCTGGGTCTTCCCCGGGGCCTCCTCCCGGGGGGACATGCCTGGAACACCTCTCCAGGGAGGCGTCCAGGAGGCATCCGAAAGAGATGCCCAAGCCACCTCAGCTGATTCCTCTCGATGTGGAGGAGCAGCAGCTCTACTCCAAGCTCCTCCCGAGTGACTGTGCTTCTCACCCTATCTCTAAGGGAATGCCCAGCCACCCTGCGAAGGAAATTCATTTCGGCCGCTTGTATCCGCGATCTTGTTTTTCGATCATTACCCAAAGCTCATGACCATACAGTGGTGCTTGAAAGTTTGTGAACCCTTTAGAATTTTCTATATTTCTGCATAAATATGACCTAAAACATCATCGGATTTTCACACAAGTCCTAAAAGTAGAGAAAGAGAACCCAGTTAAACAAATGAGACAGAAATATTATACTTGCTCATTTATTTATTGAAGAAAATGATCCAATATTACATATCTGTGAGTGGCAAAAGTATGTGAACCTTTGCTTTCAGTATCTGGTGTGACTCCCTTGTGCAGCGATAGCTGCAACTAAATGTTTGCGGTAACTGTTGATCAGTCCTGCACACCGGCTTGGAGGAATTTTAGCCCATTCCTCCATACAGAACAGCTTCAACTCTGGGATGTTGGTGGGTTTCCTCACATGAACTACTCACTTCAGGTCCTTTCACAACATTTTGATTGGATTAAAGTCAGGACTTTGACTTGGCCATTCCAAAACATTAACTTTATTCTTCTTTAACCATTCTTTGGTAGAACGACTTGTGTGCTTAGGGCCGTTGTCTTGCTGCATGGCCCACCTTCTCTTGAGATTCAGTTCATGGACAGATGTCCTGACATTTTCCTTTAGAATTTGCTGGTATAATTCAGAATTCATTGTTCCATCAATGATGACAAGCTGTCCTGGCCCAGATGCAGCAAAACAGGCCCAAACCATGATACTACCACCACCATGTTTCACAGATGGGATAAGGTTCTTATGCTGGAATGCAGTGTTTACCTTTCTCCAAACATAACGCTTCTCATTTAAACCAAAAAATTCTATTTTGGTCTCATCCGTCCACAAAACATTTGTCCAATAGCCTTCTGGCTTGTCCACATGATCTTTAGCAGACTGTAGACAAGCAGCAATGTTCTTTTTGGAGAGCAGTGGCTTTCTCCTTGCAGCCCTGCCATGCACACCATTGTTGTTCAGTGTTTTCCTGATGGTGGACTCATGAACATTAACATTAGCCAATGTGAGAGAGGCCTTCAGTTGCTTAGAAGTTACCCTGGGGTCCTTTGTGACCTCGCTGACTATTACACGCCTTGCTCTTGAAGTGATCTTTGTTGGTCGACCACTCCTGGGGAGGGTAACAATGGTCTTGAGTTTCCTCCATTTGTACACAGTCTGTCTGTCTGTGGATTGGTGGAGTCCAAACTCTTTAGAGATGGTTTTGTAATGTTTTCCAGCCTGATGAGCATCAGCAGCACTTTTTCTGAGGTCCTCAGAAATCTCCTTTGTTCGTGCCATGATACACTTCCACAAACATGTGTTGTGAAGATCAGACTTTGATAGATCCTTGTTCTTTAAATAAAACAGGGTGCCCACTCACACCTGATTGTTATCCCATTGATTGAAAACACCTGACTCTAATTTCACCTTCAAATTAACTGCTAATCCTAGAGGTTCACATACTTTTGCCACTCACAGATATGTAATATTGGATCATTTTCCTCAATAAGTAAATGACCAAGTATAATATTTTTGTCTCATTTGTTTAACTGGGTTCTCTTTATCTACATTTAGGACTTGTGTGAAAATCCAATGATGTTTTAGGTCATATTTATGCAGAAATATAGAAAATTCTAAAGGGTTCACAAGCTTTCAAGCACCACTGTAGGTGAGTGTCAGAACATAGATCATCTGGTAAATTGAGAGCTTCATCTTTTTGAGCTCCTTCTTCACCACGATGGACCGGTAAAGCGACCGCATCACTGCGGAGGCTGCACCAATCTGCCTGTCGATCTCACGCTCCATCCTTCCCTCACTCGTGAGCAAGATCCCAAGATACTTAAACTCCTCCACTTGAGGCAGGACTTCTCCACCAACCCAAAGAGGGCAAGCCACCCTTTTCCAGTCAAGAACCATGGCCTCAGACTTGGAGGTGCTGATTCTCATCCCAGCCGCTTCACACTCGACTGCAAACTGCCCCAGTGCATGCTGAAGGTCCTGGTTTGAAGAAGCCAACAGGACAACATCATCTGCCAAAAGTAGAGATGAAATCCTGTGGTTCCCAAACAGGATTCCCTCCGGCCCCTGGCTGCACCTAGAAATTCTGTCCATAAAAATTATGAACAGAACCGGTGACAAAGGGCAGCCGTGCCGGAGTCCAACATGCACTGGGAACAGGTCTGACTTACTGCCGGCAATGCGAACCAGACTCCTGCTCCGTTCGTACAGGGACCAGACAGCCCTTAGCAAAGAGCCCCGAACCCCATACTCCTGAAGCACCCCCCACAGGATACCACAAGGGACATGGTCAAATGCCTTCTCCAGATCCACAAAGCACATGTGGACTGGTTGGGCAAACTCCCATGAACCCTCGAGCACCCTGTGAAGCGTATAGAGCTGGTCCAGTGTTCCACGACCAGGACGAAAACCGCATTGTTCTTCCTGGATCCGAGGTTTGACTACTGGCCGAATTCTCCTCTCCAGTACCCTGGAGTAAACCTTCCCAGGGAGGCTGAGAAGTGTGATTCCCCTATAATTGGAGCACAATCTCCGGTCCCCTTTCTTAAAAAGAGGGACCACCACCCTGGTCTGCCACTCCAGAGGCACTGTCCCCAACCACCACGCAATGTTGCAGAGGCATGTCAGCCAAGACAGCCCCACAACATCCAGAGACTTGAGATACTCAGGGCGGATCTCATCCACCCCCGGGCCTTGCCACTGAGGAGCTTACAAACCACCTCAGTGACTTCAGCTTGTGTAATGGACGAGTCCACCTCTGAGTCATCAGCCTCTGCTTCCTCAGTGGAAGACTGATTGAGGAGAAGAAGTGGGATTGAGGAGATCCTTGAAGTATTCCTTCCACCGCCCAACAATATCCCCAGTCGAGGTCAACAGCTCCCCACCCGCACTGTAAACAGTGTTGGCAGAGTACTGCTTCCCCCTCCTGAGGCGCCGGATGGTTTGCCAGAATTTCCTTGAGGCCGACCGATAGTCCTCCTCCATGGCCTCACCGAACTCCTCCCAGTTCTGAGTTTTTGCCTCCGCAACTGCCCGAGCTGCAGCATGCCTGGCCTGCCGATACCCGTCAGCTGCCTCAGGAGTCCCGGAGGCCAACATGGCCCGATAGGACTCCTTCTTCAGCTTGACGGCATCCCTTACTTCCGGTGTCCACCACCGGGTTCGGGGATTGCCGCCACGACAGCAGACCTTGCGGCCACAGCTCCAAACAGCCACGTCGACAATGGAGGCAGAGAACATCGTCCACTCAGACTCAATGTCCCCCGCCTCCCTCAGAAGCTGGGAGAAACTCTCCCAGAGGTGGGAGTTAAAGACCTCCCTGACAGAGTGCTCGGCCATACGTTTGGGCCTGCCAGGTCTGTCCGGCTTCCTCTTCCGCCAGCAGATCCAACACACCACTAGGTGGTGATCAGTTGACAGCTCAGCCCCTCTCTTCACCTGAGTGTCCAAGACATAGGGCTGGAGATCAGATGAAACGACAACAAAGTCGATCATCGACCTCCGACCTAAGGTGTCCTGGTGCCACGTGCACTTATGGACACCCCTATGCTCGAACATGGTGTTCGTTATGGACAAACTGTGACTAGCACAGAATTCCAATAACAAAGCACCACTCGGGTTCAGATCAGGGAGGCCATTCCTCCCAATCACACCCCTCCAGGTGTCACTGTCGTCGCCCACGTGAGCGTTAAATGTTAAATGTGAGTGCAAACATTGCAGACAATAAACAACACAGACAACAGGCTTGTAGTACTCAAGTCCAGGACTCATGCCCTAATTTTAAGGACTCATGACTTGACTTAGACTTGAGCACTGATGACTCAGACTTGGACTCATGCATTAACTGCATTCGGATTCATAAATTGTAGATGAGGATTCTGAGTTTTTCTTTATTTTTGTAACATGCCATAATAATTTGGCATAAGACATTTATATCTACATTAATTTTTGTACTAAGTTCGTGTAAGAGTGTCACACCTGCGTGCCTTGGCACGTGCATCAAATAGACTCTCGGGTGCTCTGGACAGTGCGCACACCGTAAACGACTTGTACCTGCACAGGATTAAGTCAAGTCAAGTTTATTTTTATAGCGCTTTTAACAGTAGACATTGTCGCAAAGCAGCTTTACAGAATTTGAATGACTTAAAACATGAGCTAATTTTATCCCTAATCTATCCCCAATGAGCAAGCCTGTGCGCCTATATAAATCTTTGAAAACACACTTACTTTGTGAAGTATTGAGTTGCGTTGCTTACACATTACCGAGACTTATTTCCTTGTTTGGTTTCCTGATTTTCTGTTTCTCATCTTTGATCCTGCTGAGTCTACGATGGCCTGTTTGTGCCTCACTTGACCTATCGCCTGTTTCACGATTTCGCCTGCTGTTCTGGATTGTTTACCGTCTTCACTTGTATTAATAAACACTCCTTCTGCACTTACAGACATCTCCCAACCATGTCTGACAGAATACTTCACACTCCCTGATAAAGAGACGTACATTCACCTGTTCATATGGCATGTTCAGGAACAAACTTATGTTAATGGCGCTAAAACAGACACCGTCACATGGTGCAGTTGGAGTCTTGGACTCGGACTCAATTCGGATCAAGAGTGGACTCAACTCAAAATTTTTTTAATGACTTGGACTTGACTCGGACTTGAACACTGTGGACTCAAGACTGGACTTGGACTCGAGGTTTAGTGGCTTGACCACAACACTGACAGACAACATAAAGTGCAGAGTTGGGTGTGCATATTGAGGTTGTATATGAAAAGGGAATAAATTAATGTAAACTTTGTGAGTGTGAGAAGCATTGTAAACATTGGAAAGCAATCGTGCATTATTGTCCACTATGCAAAGACTGCAGCGGGAGTGGTGTGTTCGACAGTCCATGAGAATCAGTCCAGTCCCTCAGAGTTGACAAGTGTGATGGCATGAGGGAAGAAACTGTTACAAAGGTACTGAATGCTTCGGTACCTTTTTCCAGACAGCAGGAGGGTGAAGAGATTGTATGAGGGGTGCGTGGGGTCAGCCACAATGCTGGTGGCTTTCTGGATGCAGCATGTGGTGTAAATGTCCATGATGGAGGGAAGAGAGACTCTGATGATCTTCTTAGCTGTCTTCACTATCCGCTGTAGGGTCTTGAGATCCGAGATGGTGCAATTCCCAAACCAGACCGTGATGCAGCTGCTCAGAATACTCTCAGTAGTCCCTCTGTAGAATATTGTGAGGATGGGTGATGGGAGATGGGTTTTCCTCAGACTTTGTAGGAAGTAGAGACGCTGCTGGGCTTTCTTGACTATGGAGCTGGTGTTGAAGGACCAGGTGAGGCTCTATGGAAGGGAGTCTCAGATTATCACTAAGAAGCTTGAAAACCAGATCAACTCAATGAAGACCATGTGTCCAATGCAGAAGTTTATAAGCGAACAGAGTCAATGTCTCTCTCTGTCATCATCATCATCATCATCATCATCATCATCATCAATCAATACTTCCTTGGCCATTCCCTATGCAGGGTTCCTACGCAGTATGGGCCATAATAATAAAAATTTCAGTGGCATCTACTACTATCTGATGTTAGCAGGTTGGACTCCATCGTACCTATCCAGGACTAAAAAACTATATATATAGCGGCATGAACGCACATCGCAACACTACAAATGTAAAAATGGGTAACTGCAAGTTTTCAGAGAGCTGGCAAGTTTTGTCGGTGTTATGGGGCCACCCCAGGCATGAATGATGGCAAATGTGTGTGTCTCAGTGTTGGAAATTAGTGCTCGCTATCCACCAAATGCAGGTGAATTTGCTCAACCTATCAGCCACAGTGGCGGGTAAATAAAATAACATAAACAAAGAAATAACACAATAATAACAGAAGTATTTGTGATCTTCTACAACACAGATTGAATCGTGAGTCTACTTGTTCCACTTAGACACTTTAATGAGGATACGATCTCCTCTTAAAAGTGTCCGAGTGAAACAAGAAGACTCGGATTCAATGTGGCATCTTGAGCGTAGAATGCTCACTACAGGGGTGTAGCTGGGAGGGGGGGGGGTCCTGGGGTGCCCATGACCCCCCCCTTTGTCGGACCATACATTTTTTCAATAGCCGCATGAGAATATTAGAAAAGCGCCCACTGTCATTTTTCTAACAATTTTTAAACTAGATTGTCACCTCAGCCTCATTAGGGTTTCTATAACCTTGTATGGACTTCCTGTGGTTTGGGCACAAAAACCCAGTTCTGTGCGAGCACAACACGATCGCACTAGAAAGCATGGTCAAGCTGCCAGTGTAGCTGCAGTCTTTTTAGTTGTGAATTATAAGTATTTCCTCTTGTGTTAATAATTCGCTATGTCAAAACAAGCGAAACTTTCCTTCTTTCAAAGTGAAGAGACTTTCTTTTCTATTTTTTTCCATCAAAGTTGCATTTTGTGGCTTCGAAGCTAAATTTTAGTGTGCTGTTTCTCGAACACAACATCAAGAAAACATGGAAGAAACCACAATAATGGAAGAGCCGGTTTCTAAGCTACCTAAAACTAGCGATTGTAATTATTCATTATCTCATCTCATCTCATTATCTCAAGCCGCTTTATCCTTCTACAGGGTCGCAGGCAAGCTGGAGCCTATCCCAGCTGACTACGGGCGAAAGGCGGGGTACACCCTGGACAAGTCGCCAGGTCATCACAGGGCTGACACATAGACACAGACAACCATTCACACTCACATTCACACCTACGGTCAATTTAGAGTCACCAGTTAACCTAACCTGCATGTCTTTGGACTGTGGGGGAAACCGGAGCACCCGGAGGAAACCCACGCGGACACGGGGAGAACATGCAAACTCCACACAGAAAGGCCCTCGCCGGCCCCGGGGCTCGAACCCAGGACCTTCTTGCTGTGAGGCGACAGTGCTAACCACTACACCACCGTGCCGCCCCGATTGTAATTATTTTTGTTACATATTTTTCATAGTTCTATTCTAGTACTAAGTACATTTTTTTATGATAAAACAGACTCAAAACAAGATGCATCATCGCCTTCGGCAGACCAAGAAACACCAGCCCAAGGGGCAGTTGCCGGTGAGTGAGCTTGGTTTGCTTATGCTATGGTCGCTGTTGTTTGGTTTGATAGAATTAGCCCAAAACATTCGTATGGTCAGGAAGCTCAACCATTCTTTTTGGTCGATGTAGGCATTCTTGATTTGCCAGATGAAATAATCTTGAAGATTATGAAGCACCTACCGCTCTCGGCAGTGTTCCATAGCTTGTCGAGTACCTGCAAAAGGCTGCTGCAGCTATCTCACACGGCTGTGTTATGGAAACGTTTCATGTTAGAAGATACAGGACGTCCTCCTTTCTACACCATCCATAGTTTTAAGAGCATTTTTGAGAGGTACTGTACTCATTTTCACCATCTTTATTTTAACGGCAATTTTGAACAACATTTCACCTTTCGTCTCGTCTCGTCTCGTCTTCTTCCGCTTATCCAGGACCGGGTCGCGGAGGCAGCAGTCTAAGCATGGAAGCCCAAACTTCCCTTTCCCCAGACACCTCGGCCAGCTCCTCGGGAAGAACACCGAGGCGTTCCCAGGCCAGCCGAGAGACATAGTCCCTCCAGCGTGTCCTGGGTCTTCCCCGGGGCCTCCTCCCGGGGGGACATGCCTGGAACACCTCCCCAGGGAGGCGTCCAGGAGGCATCCGAAAAAGATGCCCGAGCCACCTCAGCTGGTTCCTCTCGATGTGGAGGAGCAGCGGCTCTACTCCGAGCTCCTCCCGAGTGACTGTGCTTCTCACCCTATCTCTAAGGGAGCGCCCAGCCACCCTGCGAAGGAAACTCATTTCAGCCGCTTGTATCCGCGATCTTGTTCTTTCTGTCATTACCCAAAGCTCATGACCATAGGTGAGAGTCGGAACGTAGATCGACCGGTAAATTGAGAGCTTCGCCTTTTGGCTCAGCTCCTTCTTCACCACGACGGACCGGTAAAGCGACCGCATCACTGCGGAGGCTGCACCGATCCGCCTGTCGATCTCACGCTCCATCCTTCCCTCACTCGTGAACAAGATCCCGAGATACTTAAACTCCTCCACTTGAGGCAGGACTTCTCCACCAACCTGGAGAGGGCAAGCCACCCTTTTCCGGTCGAGAACCATGGCCTCGGACTTGGAGGTGCTGATTCTCATCCCAGCCGCTTCACACTCGACTGCAAACCGCCCCAGTGCATGCTGAAGGTCCTGGTTTGAAGAAGCCAACAGGACAACATCATCCGCAAAAAGCAGAGATGAAATCCTGTGGTTCCCAAACAGGATTCCTTCCGGCCCCTGGCTGCGCCTAGAAATTCTGTCCATAAAAATTATGAACAGAACCGGTGACAAAGGGCAGCCCTGACGGAGTCCAACATGCACCGGGAACAGGTCTGACTTACTGCCGGCAATGCGAACCAGACTCCTGCTCCGTTCGTACAGGGACCGGACAGCCCTTAGCAAAGAGCCCCGAACCCCATACTCCCGAAGCACCCCCCACAGAATACCACGGGGGACACGGTCGAATGCCTTCTCCAGATCCACAAAGCACATGTGGACTGGTTGGGCAAACTCCCATGAACCCTCGAGCACCCTATGAAGGGTATAGAGCTGGTCCAGTGTTCCGCGACCAGGACGAAAACCGCATTGTTCCTCCTGGATCCGAGGTTCGACTATTGGTCAAATTCTCCTCTCCAGTACCCTGGAGTAAACTTTCCCTGGGAGGCTGAGAAGTGTGATTCCCCTATAATTGGAGCACACTCTCCGGTCCCCTTTCTTAAAAAGAGGGACCACCACCCCAGTCTGCCACTCCAGAGGCACTGTCCCCGACCGCCACGCAATGTTGCAGAGGCGTGTCAACCAAGACAGCCCCACAACATCCAGAGACTTGAGATACTCAGGGCGGATCTCATCCACCCCCGGTGCCTTGCCACCGAGGAGCTTGCAAACCACCTCAGTGACTTCGGCTTGGGTAATGGACGAGTCCACCTCTGAGTCATCAGCCTCAGTCTCCTCAGTGGAAGACATGACGGTGGGATTGAGGAGATCCTCAAAGTATTCCTTCCACCGCCCGACAATGTCCCCAGTCGAGGTCAACAGCTCCCCACCCGCACTGTAAACAGTGTTGGCAGAGTACTGCTTCCCCCTCCTGAGGCGCCGGACGGTTTGCCAGAATTTCTTCGAGGCCGACCGATAGTCCTTCTCCATGGCCTCCCCGAACTCCTCATTTCACCTTTCAGTTTAGTAAATTCAATCTTACACAAAGTGGTCAAGCTGCCAGTGTAGCTGCAGTAGTTGTGAATTACAAGTATTTCCTCTTGTATTAATAATTCACCATGTCAAAACAAGCGAAACTTTCCTCCTTCTTTCGACTGCCAGTCAGTGTGTGACTCAGGCTGCCAGTCAGTCTGTGACCCCCCCCCCCCTTTGAAAAATCCTAGCTACGCCCCTGCACTAGTGCTAACTTTAGTGTAGAATGCCAACTAGCGACTGACGGTTAAAGAGAATTGCCTCAGGTCAAGCAACCGAGGCTAGCATTGCAGGAAACAAACAAAAGAATGTTACATAATGTTGAATACTGACTGGCACAGGAGAGCAAAGGATGTTTTAATCCCTGGTTAATTATTCTTACCACTAAAGTTACTTGTAAGGTTTTGGATTTGACACTGTGTTATAGACTGTTTAACATTGTTTTCAGTCAGAAAAATTTCCGAATATATATGCCACTTTAACTGGAACTTCTTGTTGATTCTAAGGTCCCTGTTCTTGGCTGCAGGAGTGGAACCCAATGTGTTCTTCTGCTGTTGCATGCTGAGATGCTTTTATGCTCACCACAGTTGTAAAGAATGATTATATGAGTTACTATTTCCTTCCTGGCCAAAAAGTACAAATCAGTCTGGCCATGTTCCTCTGACCGTCTCTTATCAACAAGGCGTTTGTTTCCACCCACTGAACTGTCGCTCACTCACTGCGTTTTGTTTTGTTTTTTTGCACCATTCTGTGTAAACTCTAGAGACTGTTGTGTGTGAAAACCCCAGGAGATCAGCAGTTTCTGAAATACTCAAACCACCAGTCCATCTGCCTCAAACCAACACCCATGCCACAGTGAAAGAAAGTCACAGTAGTTCATTGATGTTAACTACAAGTCAAATATTTATGGTGACAGAAAGTGAGGATGCAGCATCAGTATATATTTCAAGCAGGAAAATCAAGTCAAGATGAGAACATCAACTGTGAACTCGCCCGTCTGAAGTCAGGAAAATGAAATGAACACAGATGAAGCTGTTAACCGAAACTGGAATTGTACAGTTGTTTGGTTTGATTTATTTATTTATTTTAAGTGGATGTAATTATTTATTGTGGCCCTGCGATGACCTGGTGACTTGTCCAGGGTGTACCCCACCTCTCACCCGTAGTCAGCTGGGATAGGCTCCAGCTTGCATGCGACCCTGTACAGGATAAGTGGCTACAGATGATGGCTGGATGGATGGATTATTTACTATTAATAGTGCTGAAAATGAGATGAAAATGGTTGATCAACAATCTTGCAGAAAGAGAATGATCATTTCAGTTCTCAAAGTATCACAGCGATTTCAAATATAAACAGAAGCACAAAGGACTGACAGCCTTAAATCATGCTGCTATTTATCTGATTCTTACATTTCACATTGAGCACCACCATGCTGAAGTCTCTCTCTCTTTCGTGTATCATCATCATATGTCCAGCTTTGTGTCGTGTAGCCATGGCCTCGTCTCAGGTCCCACTCAGAAGAGGCCCTCCTCTGAAGGTGGTCTATACAGGGGACAAGAGGTGATGATGTGGTTGGCAGTCTGCTCAGGTTCCCCGCACTCACATGCTGCACTGTCTGTTAGGCCCCACTTCTTCAGAGAGGCTTTGAAGCAGCCAACCCCGGTGCGTAGGCGATTCAGGAGAGTCCATTGCCGGCGAGGGAGGTCTTCTCCTTCAGCGCCATCTCCAGGATCCTGGATGTAGTGGTGTATACATGTCTGACCTGCCGACTCCCATTCCTGCTTCCATGCCACTGCCAGCCAGGCTTTAGTTGAAAGGTCCTCCAGGATAGAAGTGAGCATCTCTTGGGCTGCCAAGTTGTATGGGTGGCGGGACTTGAGTCTGCTTGGAGGTATTGCCATGGTTGTGGTGTTATGGAGGAGGTGCCAATCATATTCCTGGGCTTTCCTTGCCAGGGCGAGGGTGGCAGCCTCTCGCCGTAGGCTGGCTGGTGCAATTCCTGCTAGGACTGGCAGGTAGGACATGGGGGTGGATTTCAAGCAGCCAGTTATGATCCTCAGGGCGTTGTTAATGGCTGCATCCACCATCTTGGTGTGTGGGCTTCTGCTCCAGGTTGGGGCACAGTAGTCGGCAGCAGAAAAGACGAGGGCTTGTGTGGAGATACGTAATACCTTTGCGGAGGCACCCCAGGTCGTACCAGCAAGGCGACGGATGAGTGAGACCCTTGAGGTTACTTTGTCCCTCACTTCTTCGAGATGTTGTTTATATGGCAAAGACCTGTCCAGGCATACGCCAAGGTACTTTGGGGCCTGTTGGAACTCCAGGGGTTTGCTGTTCACCGAAATCTCCAGCTCCCTTGTCGCTTCCTTGTTTCAGAGGTAGAATGCTGCAGACACCATCTTCCCAATGCTGAGCTGCAGGCTCCAGCTGCGAAGGTAGGCAGCCAAGATGCCCATGTCCTGGTTTAGGCCCTCTTTCACCGCCTTCCATGTTGGTTGTTGCAGCATAATGGGTAGGTCGTCTGCATACCTGTACCTTCTGGATGTTGTTGCAGGTAGGTCAAGGATGTATATATTGAAGAGCATTGGTGAAAGAACAGACCCTTGTGGGACCCCGTTTCTAAGCCTCCTGAGCCTGCTACGCTGGCCATCACTGGTCTGGAGGATGAAGCTACAGTTCGACAGCATCTCCATGATGAAATTGACCATATGACGGTCCGGGATGGTTCTCAGCAGCTTCAGGTGGAGTCCGCGGTGCCACACAGTGTCATAGGCAGTGGTCAGGTCCAGTAGGACAACCCCTGCTTTTGCTTTGGCCTGGAAGCTGTCCTCAAGGTCTTGCGTGAGCAGGACCTGCTCACTATGCTGAAGTGATGTCACGGAACCGTAACTCAAAGAAGTTGGAGCTCTGATACTTGTAATCGTGGTTGACAAGCCAACGTGCTGCAAATAGAGAAAATGGATGCATTAAACTGCAAATGGGGGGAGGGGATGGGGCTTTCTCTTGCAGTAAGATTTTGCCAGAAATTTCTCTTTTGTGGTATTTTTGAGTAATGACTCAAAACATCCATCCATCCATTTTCTTCTGCTTATCCAAAGTCGGGTCGCGGTGGCAGCAGGCTAAGCAGGGTATTCCAGGCGTCCTTCTCCCAGCAATGCTTTCCAGTTCTTCCTGGGAGATCCCAAGTCGCTCCCAGGCCAGATGAGATGTATAATCTCTCCAGTGTTTTCTGGGTCTACCATGAGGTCTCCTCCCAGTTGGGCATGCCCGGAAAACCTCCAAAAGAAGGCGCCCAGGAGGCATCCTAATCAGATGCCCGAACCACCTCAGCTGACTCCTTTTAACATGAAGGAGCAGTGGCTCGACTCCAAGATCCTTCCGGATGTCCATGCTCCTCATCTTATCTCTAAGGCTGAGCCCAGCCACCCTGTGGAGAAAGCTCATTTCAGCCACCTGGATCTGCGATCTCATCCTTTTGGTCACTACCCAAAGCTCATGACCATAGGTGAGGGTTGGAACATAGATTGACTGGTAAATCAAAAGCTTTGCTTTCCAGCTCAGCTCCCTCTTCACCACTACAGTCCGGTACAACATCCGCATTACTGCTGATGCCGTCCCAATCCACCTGTCCATCTCTGCTCCATTTTACCATCACTCATGAACAAGACCCCAAGATACTTGAACTCCTTCACTTGGGGCAGCAACTCACTCCCAACCCACAACAGCATATGTTAAAATGTTAAAATATGGTGTTCGAATTCAGTGAGCAGTGGTAACTCAACGGTTAAAGGCACTGGATGACTGATGAGAAGGTTCAAGCCTCAGCACTGCTTAGCTGCCACTGTTGGGTCCTGAAGAAGTACTCTATCGTGGTTAACAGTGCATTCTGACCCTATCTTCCTGACAAGCTGGGATATAGGCATTTCACTATACTGCCACGTACTATATTATATGGACACAGTGTTTTACAGGGAAATAAACCACTTGTATTTTTCATATGAGCTACATCTGGACGACAACTGTGACATAAATCTCTATCTGTCACTCGTGAGGAAATCGATGAATTGTTTTGATAAATTTGGGGACTTTTTGTTTGTGAATGTGTCAATATAATAAAAAGAAAATCACACTTTGTCTTGAAGATATGAAGTTTATCTTCTTGTGTTGAAAAACTCACATTTTTCATATGAAATACATCACGGATCTGAGTGACATATTTAAACAATATTCGCTGGGGTTTTTTTTCGTGGTATATCAGATATATTCCATTCAGCGAGCATGATACTGAAAGAGTCAAAGACGAGTAGCCGAAAGGAATATATCTGATAGACCATGAAAAAAGCCATTATTATTATTATTATTATTATTATTATTATTATTATACATTCCTTTTGGGTGTTCAATGTGTCTTCGCTTTCAAAATTCTCACAAAATCTTCTGTATTTAATGACGCAAACCTGGCAGCCATGTTTGTTTACAAATTTTCACAGTTGCTCGCTAGCGTGGAAGTTTTACATCTCCGATGTGTAATGTCATGTTGCCTTGACAACCGTGCAATATCGTAAACCATATTCAACGCTCATTCTCCATTGGACAACGCTCATTCTCCATTCTCCAGGAGACTATCCGTCCAGATCCAGTCCATCTACATTCAGGAATGCCGAGAATGTCCAGGTTGTACTTTTCCATTTCAGTGATGACTTGGGCTGACTTTGATATTTCATACATGGTCCGGACGTTCCATGTCCCTACTCGGATTTTCTGTTTGGGCCTTAGGAAACTCTCCATCGCTCTCCTGACTTCCCTGGCTGGGCTTTCATCAGATAAGGTCATCCTGCTGGTTAGGCCTGAGTTTCCGTCCAGGTCCCTGCTGGGTGTACTAGTTCTCATTGTGGTTTCTGTAACAATTGTTATTTTTATGGGGTGGGGGTGTTGGCCCCATGCCCAACCCCCAACCTGGAGGACCAGGGCACTGGTTTCATCTGGCCTCTAACCCTCGACCTGTCCAGCTTGGATGAACCTTCTAGGAGCCGAGGCCCCCGCCGGCTTAGCTCTCAGGGTCCCCGGGGCATGCAAGCCTATTCACCACAACAAGATTCAGCACCACAAATAAGACAGAAGAAAAGTAAATGGTTGGAAATTTACTGTCGCCTCACAGCAAGAAGGTTCTGGGTTCGAACCCAGCGGCCGGCGAGGGCCTTTCTGTATGGAGTTTGCATGTTCTCCCCGTGTCTGTGTGGGTTTCCCCCACAGTCCAAAGACATGCAGGTTAGGATAATTGGTGGCTCTAAATTGACCGTAGGTGTGAATGTGAGTGTGAATGGTTGTTTGTTTCTGTCTGTTAGCCCTGCGATAACCTGGTGACTTGCCCAGGGTGTACCCCGCCTCTCGCCCATAGTCAGCTGGGATAGGCTCCAGCTTGCCTGTGACCCTGTAGAACAGGATAAAGCGGCTAGAGATAATGAGATGAGATAAGAATAATTTAAGCTTGTTTAATGGTTTGATCTGGCCCAAGCAATGAGGACAAATGATACCCTAACCATGTAGCCTATGTAACTAAGATACATTAACAATCTGGCATCCGTTATACCTACACACACAAAAAAAAAAATTTCTGGGAAAAAAATCAGTATACACCACCATGTTTTAGGCAAAGATATCCAAGGCAAACATAAGTTGAAATTTGCCACTCTATTGCTTTGGCTTATCGAATTATTTATTTTTAAAATCACAAACAAGGCAGGCTACAACTGCGCTGCATCGAAAATGTAAATTTAACAGCTTCATGAAAGTGCGTTGATGGTTACCATGAAAAAACGTGTCACCTGCACTGCGTTCCTCCCCCGAGTCGCGCACTCATTTGTTTTTGTGTTCTTGGTCTCAGAGCCGCACGCACAAAACAGACACAGAAGACAGAATCAACGTTTAACATAATTAACAATGCACTTTTTACGGAGACGTTTTAATGTTATTCTTTTTTTTTTATCCAGTTGAATATTTAGCGTACAAATGTATTTTCAGAGGGTGGGACAGTGGTGTAGTGGTTAGCGCTATCGCCTCACAGCAAGAAGGTCTGGGTTCGAGCCCCGTGGCCAGCAAGGGCCTTTCTGTGCGGAGTTTGCATGTTCTCCCCATGTCCGCATGGGCTTCCTCCGGGTGCTCCGGTTTCCCCCACAGTCCAAAGACATGCAGGTTAGGTTAACTGGTGACTCTAAATTGACCGTAGGTGTGAATGTGAGTGTGAATGGTTGTCTGTGTCTATGGGCCCGTCCACACGAGTACGCGGCCTCACCCAATACGCTGTCGTTTTGAAAAAAATCTCCGTAAACACGGCGTCATTTCCAGAAATATCTGCGTCCACACGGATTCACTGGAAACGACCCAAAACGCTGTAGTACATATGCCAGGCCTGTATGTGGTGCTGTGACGCTGCCACACCAATACACTAAAACCAGAAGAGAAGCCATGGAGCATGCGTATAAAGGTCACGCGCTGTTTACAAACAAGCTCATAACACAAGAAGAGGACGATCATGGCCAGCGCAACTCTGAGAGTTGTTTCTGCAGTACGACCACAAGCCTGTAGTCTGCCATTGTTGTTGTTATGACGCGTCTAGCGGCGGTGGCTGAGGTTAAAGGTTAGAGAGGTGGGGCTTATATGTCATCGTTTCTGAAAAAATCCGCATTCACCATCCAGACGACTCCGGGCTATCCGGCGTTTTAGGATTTTCCCACTCTGGGACCCGTTTTCAAAAAATACCAGTTTCACACCTCCAAAAAGCCAGATCCATCTGGACGCGAGGCCGAAACGATAAAGTATTTATGCGGATTCGACAAAAACGTACTCATGTGGACGGGCCCTAAGTGTTAGCCCTGTGATGACCTGGCGACTTGTCCAGGGTGTACCCTGCCTTTCGCCCATAGTCAGCTGGGATAGGCTCCAGCTTGCCTGCGACCCTGTAGAACAGGATAAAGCAGCTAGAGATAATGAGATGAGATGTATTTTCAGCTCTTAAAAATGGCCGAGGTCCAGACCTCAGTGGCCTCATAGACCCCTTTTCCACCAAATCAGTTCCAGGGCTGGTTCGGGGCCAGTGCTGGTGCTGGTTCACAACTCGTTCAACTTGTGAGCCAGCTGAGATTCAGTTTGCTTTTCCATAGCTCGCGGTGCTAAGGGAAGCCACGTCATTACGTCGCTGTATACGTCAGTTACGTCACTATGTTTGCATAAACCTTGGCGCGAATATCGAAGCAAAAACATGGAAGCAGTAGCAGCAACAACAACAACAATAATAATAATGGATGACTTTGCATTTGTACAGCTGCTGCTTCTCGTTGCTTAAAAATGGCGATCTTTCGTGGTCTTGTTATTGTTCTTACCAACTCCGCCCCCCCGCTGACGTAAGTGGTTCTTTCCTCTGGCCCAGCAGAGAGTTGGTGCTAGCCTGGAACTGGTTTTTCTGGCCCCAGAGCCAGTTCTTTATCAGTGGAAACAGGAAACCTGGTTCCAAACTAAGCACTGGCCCCAAACCAGCCCTGGAACTGCTTTGGTGGAAAAGGGGCAATAGCTGGCTACGGCCATGGTCTCTGTGTGTCAGCCCTGCGATAACCTGGCGACTTGTCCAGGGTGTACCCCGCCTCTCGCCCATAGTCAGCTGGGATAGGCTCCAGCTTGCCTGTAGAACAGGATAAACAGCTACAGATAATGGATGAATGGATGGATGGATATCTGTTATCACCCAAATGAGGATGGGTTCCCTTTTGAGTCTGGTTCCTCTTGACGTCGACATGTCGTCTGAAGGAGTTTTTCCTTGCCCCTGTGTCACCAAAGGCTTGCTCACTGGGGATAGATTATGTGGCTACAGATTTTATATATATATATATATATATATATATATATATATATATATATATAATGTGTGTTTTGGGATTGAACTTGGGTCTAATTATATTAATTTTAAGGATAACCTTCAGTTTGTTATAAAATATTTGTAATAAATGAAGAGTTTCAGAAAGGTCTTTATTAAAAAAAAAAGTGGGGTGACAGCATTAGCGTCCTGAAAATCCCTGGCCTGTGTTTCAATCACAGTCTGAATCCTAAACCGTCCTTCACTCCCTGCACTAGTGTACTGTTTAGGGTGTAAACTAACACCCGTCTGCACCCTTTTTAGTGCACTGCTCAGTCTGAAATGTGAGGATTGTGACTTGTCAATAACCTTCACTTTTGGGACAGGATGAGAAAATTCGTCCTTGCTCTGATGTGTTGCAACCAAACTCCAGGAAGTAGAAACGTTCAAACTCGGAGTTGATTGGATGATATAGAATGCGCACCACGACTACGGACGATGTCGATTGGTTGGCGGATGCGTCCCGCCTACATTTCTCCTCCCTCCCCCTGAAGTTCAGTTGTCCTCGGCGTAGCGCGTGCGTGAGAGTGCCAGTGAAACATGGCGGCGTTGTGTGTTCGTGCAGTGAGACATGCTTTAAGAGCTCCTTCTCTTTCAAGGTGCGTTTTTATATTGTTCCTGTTACACTGGAAATCATCTTAAAATTATTTTAGAACTAAAATCAAGACGGCATATCGTATTTGCGTGTTGATTTGATCGATTCAGAAGCCGGTAGCTAAGTTAGGGCCGTATTCTAAATACCTTACTTATTCCCTACAGCAGTGTCCTTCACTCCGTTTTAAATAACGGAGTGATGCGCCCTATCTAGTGCCCTATCTAGCAAGTGGACAGTCGTTTAGGATTTAGCCTTACCTAGCTTGCTGGCTAGTTGTGTATGTTAGTGGTGTTTTATTTAAAAATATTTTTGTCTCCATGAAAATATATGAAGTTTTAATGATTAAAAAATTCATAATGTAGAAAAATTAAATGTTCAAACTTTATTACATCTAAAGAAAGTTTAATTCCTGTTAGTGAGATAAAATGTGTGTAAATGCTGCATAATAATAATAATTTTTATTATATAGTACTTTTGCTTTTGAGTCAGATTTTCTTAGATTAAATTTTTTTTTAAAAAAATAAAAAAGATTGAGAAATTCAGGGTTTTATTATTATTATTATTATTATTATTATTATGTATTTTTTTTAATTAAAACATATTGGGCTGAAATCAAATCAGTGTTCATGGTAAAATGACAATTAATAAAACAGTCTACAGATATTAACTCAAACTTATCACCGTAATAAGTTGTGTGTTGAATTATGAAAAATTGGTTTCATTTGGTAGATTTAATATCTATAATTGTGAAAGATATTTTGAGTCTTTTTTTTTTTTCATTTTAAAATCAACATTTTTATTATGTACACTACCGTTCAAAAGTTTGGGGTCACCCAGACAATTTTGTGTTTTCCATGAAAAGTCACACTTTTATTTCCCACCATAAGTTGTAAAATGAATAGAAAATATAGTCAATACATTTTTCTGGCCATTTTGAGCATTTAGGCCCAATCCCAATTCTAATTTCTACCCCTCCCCCTTCCCCTTGGCCCTTCCCTTTGGCCCTTCCCCTTGAAACTGAGCTACAAGGGATAGGGCTTGAAATTCAACCCCTACGTATTGGGATAGCCCTTCAACGATCGCATACGTCATCGCGTACCTCCGTCAGCGTTTACGTTAGCAAAACGCGACCAAATGCGTCACTGGCTGCGACCAGCCGCTACAGTCAGAGCCAGAGGCGGAAATCTCTGCTGGCAGGGTGTGATTTGTTAACTAACACCACTGAATGGGATATCTTTGGCGCTTCGTGCATCACATCCGACAGAATGAGGTGTCAGAACACTCATGTAAACAATAAAAGCGAGAATAACAGAACAAAACGTACGCAGTCAAGCAACCGAAAACAATACTCACTCCCAAAGCTTTTTAGCAGCAGCTTGGATTTCAGAAATCGCTGCTCATTCTCAGCTCGAAAGCGAATCAAGCGGCGTGTTTCCTCTGGATAACAACTTAAAACACGTAAATAATGGAGAAAATACATTTATGACAATCTTTCGCTGCGGGAACTGCCATCTTTCTGAAATCTGCATGAAATCTCGCTGAAATCCGCATGGCATTGTGGGAAATCACTCAAACCCCTTCGTTCGGAGTCAGCTCCAGGAAAATCTCCGTTTGGAGGGGTACAGAAGCCCTACCCCTTCCCCTACCCCTCCGCGTTAACTGGGATTGGGATACCCCTACCCCTTCACGTGAACGCGCAAAATGGAGGGGAAGGGCCAAGGGGTATGTCCAAGGGGTGAAATGGGATTCGGCCTTAATCGACCCCACAAATGTGATGCTCCAGAAACTCAATCTGCTCAAAGGAAGGCCAGTTTTATAGCTTCTCTAAAGAGCTCAACTGTTTTCAGCTGTGCTAACATGATTGTACAAGGGTTTTCTAATCATCCATTAGCCTTCTGAGGCAATGAGCAAACACATTGTACCATTAGAACACTGGAGTGAGAGTTGCTGGAAATGGGCCTCTATAGAGCACCTGCATGTGACGTCACAGCCGATCCAGATTGTGACAGACGCCATCTTGTAGGTCAAACGCCATATTCCGCCTTCTACTTCTGGTTCTACTTCTACCTTTTCTTCTGGAAAACCCTACTATAGACCCTTTTCAGTCACGTGACCTTCGTAAACGCGACCACCATTTTGGACATGTAGTGGACTTCGGCTCGAATTGGTTTGAATGCGAGGAAGGCGACAAACGGAGAACATACAAGAAAAAGGAGCAAGATGCAGAAAACACTTTCGCTATCCAGCGACGTAGGGCATTTACAGGGCGAGCAGAGGGAGAAATAACAACAGTAACGACACATTAGCAACGCCGTACAGAAATAACGGTTTATGGCACATAGAGCTGGGAATCGATTCAAATTTCAAGAATCGATCCGATTCTGAAGATTAAGAATCAATTCTTTTCGATTTTTTTTGGATTAAGAATCGATTCTTTTCGATTCTTTAAAATTCTATCCGATCCGATTCAGGTTAGTGTTCTTTAAAAAAAAAAAAATCTTTAATTTCATGACTATGTCGCAGTGGCGTGCAGCCAGGTTTTTTTTTTTTTTCAGGGAAGCCAGAAATAAAGAACTATTTATTTTCTATTTTTGTTAACTACTTTTAACTTTTAAAACATTCAGGGGATGAACGAATGCATTGTGACTTCAAACAATATTGTTGCCAACCTACATACTCAGAATGGACGAGGAACGCAAAAATTTTAACAGCAAATCATAAGTATTTGTATTTACTGATGGCTGTAAGACTGGTTAAAATGGTAAGGGTCAATCCACCTCCAGCTGGGACACCAACCAATGCATTATTTGACAATAAGAATTCACCCAAAAGCTGTTGCAACCAAATGCATTATTTTTCTTAATCAATATAAAAAAGACCTCTCAATCAATGTAACATGAAACATAAGAAACTGTAAATAAGAACATAAATAACCTGTAAATACAAAAGAACATAAGAGCCTGTAAAAGTATAACACTTTCACCTTTTATGCTATGAGATCGTGCTGAATTGGCTGGCAGTGTTAAACTTTCTTTCAGCTTCATTTGCTGTCCTGTTTGTCCTGTGGACGGCTTGATCCCCGGGTGATGTCGTTGCAAGTGCTTGTTCAAGTTCGTCATGTTTCCAAAATACTTCACTTCGATTTGACACAACTTGCAAACGGCATTGGTTTTGTCGAGCGCATCTGTGTCTTTCTTTTCGGAACCCGAAATATCTCCAGACTGGAGCCTTGAGAGACGGTGGTGTTTTCAGAAAGTTTTCGTTAACTCTATCACTACTCTCCGACGCCATGTTTGTTTGAGGTCATACACTGCGGGGTCACACACCGAGTGCGCCTGCGAGAATTCGATGACGTGACAGGGGTCACTGGGGGAAATGTTCGTGGTGGAAAAAATGTACTAAAAATAAAAATTTAAAATAAAAAAATCGATATTTGAACGTACGAATCGATCCTAAGTAATTAATATGCGAATCGATCCAGAATCGGAAAATCGATTTTTTGAACACAGGCCTAATGGCACAGACCCTTTCGGTTCTCGCTCATCTAGCTGCTACAATGACTGCTTAGACTGCAACAATAATACCTAACACACATTTAAGTATCCGTCGTAAAGACGTGAAACTCGTCGAGTGACGAGTGTGTTCATTGATAAGCTAACACAATCTAAAAGTAGACATACCATCACACTGCCCTGGCGCTGTGTACAGTTTACCTTCTATGGTTTGTGCACTCACTATTTGCCATTACTTTCTCCAACCGTTGTTACAGATTACAGGGAACGGCCTGGATTTAAGAGACAAATACATGTTCCTTTTGTTTTGAACACTTATTTGTAGGCAGTGCTTAATTTGTAAAGTGGGAGGTCCCGGAGCGCAGAGGATGAGCGGCTCCGGTGCGGAAAAAAAGAGGGGGGGGGGGGGGGGGGCGCGGCGCTGTGCTTCTGGGCATGTTTTGTAATAACACTCCAAATTAAGTTCATCTGCAGATATTTTGTGGATGTCGTTTCATGAGAGAAATCACCAAGAAGACAGATATCAAAATCAGACATTAACACTAAATAAACTTGCATTTTTTTAATTTAATTATTATTATTATTATTTTTTTTTGTTACATAGTCAAAAGAGGTGTCGGATCACCGGATCCAGTGTAAATAGCTGCCGGAGCCAACGCCCGAGGTTCCGGAGCGCGCTCCGGCTTGCTCCCCCTCAAATTAAGCGCTGTTTGTAGGACACTGCCTCTGATCTGTCCTACAGTCTACCAACAGCAAAGGAACACAACGCTAACTAATAGCTACTACAGAAGAACAAAGAGGTTACAATGGGTTATTTTAGCCTATTTGGTTACACACTCGCCGCCACAGAATGTTAACAGCAATGTAATGCCTTTTCTGGCTAATTTTATTCGTCTTACCTCCAACAAAGTGGTCACTACACAAGCGCTGGTATGCCGAGGGCTGCCAATCTTTCCTGTTAATGGCCGCTATCCATCTTCTCCGTCGGGATCCAATAAAATGGTAACCCTTGCCTTGTTTGTTGATGGTTACTACATCCAGGTGCACAACAATATAGTGGCATGATGGAAGTCTTGCTGAAAATAAACACTTTCTTTGCTGCCGTTCCTCAATGTTGGCTGTGGTAAACTACTGGTAGTACATGTCCAAAATGGCGGCCGCGTTTGTCGTGACATCACGTGAAAAGGGTCTATATACAATTCTACTACAACGGCTGCGGCTACAAGCTCTCCCTACCTGTGCACGTTTTTTATGTTTTTTGTGTGTATTTTTGCGTGTTGTTCGTCTGTACCGGACTTCAATATCCACTACAGCCGTATGGACTTACTGGACATTGGTTTCCAGCAGAAAATGACGGTTTGTAGCGATTTCCATCGCATGCACAACATTCCGGACGAGAAAAAAAAAAAAAAAACATTCCGGACGAGATAGCGAGACCAGCGGGGTCTCCGTGGATTGTTATCGGAAGCAAAACGAAGGAGGTGGCGCCGGGAGCGGAAGCAAAAGCGAGGCTGCAGAGCCGGCCTGTTGACTAAGCTCAGAAAACAGCTACTCAAATCTCCACTGCCAAGCCTCTATCTCTCCAACGCCAGATCCATGTAAACAAGACGGACGAGCTGGAATTACCTTATTCTATTCTATAATCGGCTGGTCAGTGCTATACTCAATACTTAAGTGACTTACCCGTCCAATGAGGATTCTTGTTTACAAGATGCCACATCTGAGTCGCTGACAAATCCTGAATTTCTGTAAAGATAACTGTGCAGAGATTTATAAGCACGCAGTGCTTCACCACTGAACAGCGAGGGAAAGTTAATGAGGTAATTATACACGTCCGGGTATTCCGCTGGCAGTTCAAAATCCGGTCGTGAAAACTCCGTCCGGTAAGCCATAAGGGTCACTAATCTGTAGATCGTTTATTTTAGACATATATCTAGTTATCTGTTCATTAGAAAAATGAGCCGTGTAGTCCATCGGTTGAAATTGATCCATTCTGTACACGAGTGCAGCAGTATTCAGCGGTGTTTTTTACCAACAAGATGGCGGTTGTGTACGTTCTGGTCACGTGACTGCAAGATCTCTATACACCTATGGAGATATTGCACCAAAAACCAGACATTTGCAGCTAGAATAGTCATTTACCACATTAGCAAAGTATAGAGTGGATTTCTGATTAGTTTAAAGTGATCTTCATTGAAAAGAACAGTGCTTTTCTTTCAAAAATAAGGACATTTCAAAGTGACCCCAAACTTTTGAACGGTAGTGTAGTTTTAAAATAATGTGGAGCTGATAGGCAGGATTATTATTATTATTATTATTATTATTATTATTATTTAATTTGATGTAAGAAGGTTCAGATGTCATCGTTCGTTTTGAAGTGATCGTGGTCGGGCCCCACTCTCGACTATTTATTTATTTATTTATTTATTTATTTAACTGTATTGATCCCAAGCTGGGAAATCATTACAGCAGCAAGTTGTCAAACGTGTGTGTGTGGGGGGGGAAAACACATTGTGCAACAAAATAGGAAAGAAAAAAATATACTGACCAAACAACATAAAGGTAAAATTGTAATGATCGATAAAAATCTACATACAGTCCTTGAAAAAACTCTCCCAGCCTTACTTGCCCAATGGGCGAGCAGCACCCAAAACTTACTCGCCTGAAAAACAATTCCACTCGCCCAGAGTTTCATTTTATTCTGGAGAGGACAGAATGCAGTTTGTTTGTTTATTTATTTATTTATTTATTTATTTTAAATAGTTGAAGAAGCATAATTATCATAAGTTCACAAAACCATAACACCAATATGTGCAGACACATTCAGAAAGAAAGAAGTTCTAGTAGCAGAGGAATTAACAATTTTGGGCATATTAAGCTATGGAGTTTTGAATGAGTATAATAATAATACTGCTGGAGCTTTGTTTCTGTTATCAAAGGAACCCAGTCCTGTGAAAAATGTCACCATGGAACCAGAGTGTAGAAATGAGCCTACAGTTCGAGAGAGTTCCACACAAACACACTGAACTTTACAACAGCTGCACGCATGTGAAACGGAAATAAATCGACTAAAGCAGGAAAAATTATTTGGATAAAATTATTGTCCGTTACACACTTGTCAACCTGTGTGACTCAGCTGTGCCTTTTGAATCGAGAATAAATGAAAAGGGAACTGAACACTAACCGTTTATTGAAATTATTATTACAAGAATGATTATAGTTACTGTATGACTACAGCTACAACTGGAATGTGCTGATTCTGTTCGTGTTTAATTATTGTTCCATCTTACAATATTGTTTGTTTGAAAGTCTAGAGCAAGATATTATTTTACAAATAATAACACTTCAGATGTTTTAACAATAATAAGCATCACTCGGTGCGTTTACATGCACATCCAAATCGAGCTGCTGTCGGTAATCGAGCTAAGGGTCCCAGCAGGGGTGCCAGAGAAATCCAATCCTACATGCACACAAGGAAATCGAGCTATTGTGTGAGGTACATTGTGCACCCGAGCCACAGGTGGCGCTACACGCCCCATCGTGTTGGTACACTTCCGGTTGTCGTCATGAAGAAGAGCTATTCAAGAGTATAAACAAAGTTATCAGCAGTGTTGCCAGATACTGCTGACGTTTTCCAGCCCAAAACATGTTCAAATCCGCCAGAATGCACTTAAAACCGCCCAATCTGGCAACACTGGCAGTTCCGTGTTGACAAGTTCCGTGTTCAAGCTGTTAGGCTTGCTCTAACAGACTGTATGGCTACAAACTGTCCTGCGCAGACCACTGTTTTGTAAGACAACTTATTTTGCACAATTGTATATTTTTCTAAAGTCCATTTTTTGCTTACAATTTAACTTGTGTCTTAATAAACACACAAAAAGGTCAATAAAAACAAAACAATTGAAATTCTTCAGATGTTGGATATATATACACACACAAATACAATGACTTGTTTATGTACACAATTCACAGCTATGCAACAGCTGTACAGATGTATTTGGTGACACAGTAAGTGAGCTAAATTTTAACAGTGCAAACAATGCCACAAAAAGAAAAGATTCATGCCGTTGTCATGATTCGTTGTCATGCCGACCGAGGCTGTTGTGTTTCCCGCTTGTGGTCTCGTCACTTCTGGAAGGGGCAGTGCTGAAGTAAGTAGCTCGACTACGTAGCTCGATAGGGTTTACATGCACTAAGTAGCTCGGCAAAAATTGCATAATCTAGGTCGTGTAGCTCGATTACGAGAAATCAAGTTCGGTTCGATTTCAGCCGAGCTAAGGTGTTTCCATGGCATTTAGAACTTCGATTTCAGTCGAGCAACGGCAGAAATTCGATTTTCTCTATGTGCATGTAAACGCACTGACTGTATACATGACAGAGTGCAGATAGCTGTGTAACTACATGTCCTTGGGGTTGCGGAGACATGGACAAGTGGGAATAAGATCTAGCCCACAGTTCAAGTCAAAGCCCTTTTGAGAGTAAGTGCTTTGGCTTTCACAACATTCTGTTCCCAAAAGCTGATGTCGGGAAAAAGTCTTTACGCAAAGAAGGTTTTCTTGCTTCTGTAGTTTTTTTAAAACACTCGTTCTGTGTCGGGACACTTCGGGGGAAAAAGAACGTATATTCCAACATGTAGCTAACGCTAACGCTAGGCCACAAATCTGCACCGTCGCTCCAGTAATTTCGAGGAATTTTGTACGGATCAGAACCGCTAATTAACTCTAATTTCCGTGTATATCTATCCTGTGCTTCTTTCTGACCAAGATTGTCCAAGTAATCCGGTAGTGGAGCTTTTTTTAGCTGTAGTTTTCTACGGACAACAGCAACAGACGCCGGACGTGTCCGCTTGGCTTCAGTATGTGAACAGCCAATCAGCGGGTCCCGTATGTGTTTTGATTATGGCATGATTTACAACCAATGGGAGACACCCTTTGTCGGCTGTCCACCAATCACAGGCTCCCGTGCCACAATGGCGGTATGTTGATAAATATTTAGAAAATAAAAATATCATGATGAAATATGAAACTATCAAACAATTAAAAAAAAAAAAAGTTTTTTATATATACACATGCGCCTGCACGTTCTGATAAGTAAGGAACTTTTATTCAGTGATAACATTTATTATAAACTCCAATCGTGATCTAAAAGTTCCAAGTTTGAGACCTGCCCGTGCTGCTGGCATACAATGTCCTTGACTCTCGTCACCCTTCGCCAGTCGGTATAATTACGTCATTACGTGGCCCCCTCTGAGCCGAGCTTTTCCAGTGCACTCGAACACACGCATACTTCGATGAATTACAACCAAAAACAAGGAAATTTGAATTATTTCCTGTGTTTTTATACATTGTCATTAGGGCTGTAAGGATACACCCAACTCACGATTCGATTCGTATCGCGATTTTTGACCCACGATTTTTTTTTAAATGTATTTTTAAAGTAGTAAATTTGACTTAACGTTTACTTACTTACATTAACTATTTAATAACAAATAATTCAGACCACTGCAAAGAATGAGTAATATGTATGCAAAAATGAACAAATGTATATCCAAAGACTGTTTTATTTCTCAAAATAATACTGTTGAGCCGGAAGCTCTGTTTTTTTTCGGTTCTGAAAGTCATTTTTCCAAATCGTGTAAATCCGTTAAGATTTTTTTTTTGGGGGTGTGGCTCTCTCACTGTCTCACTCTCGTAGGGCCAATGATTTTCTGTGATCGCGGAAAACAGATGGAAATTACGGAGTTTTTATGGTGAAACATTGCTCGCGTGTCAAAATGTAACTGCCGCAGAAGGCTTCCGCCCAAGCAGACATGCCTTCAGTGTTGCCAGATATTGCTAACGTTTTCCACCCCAAAATATGTTCAAAACCAGCCAAAAAGCACCTAAACCCACCCAATCTGGCAACACTGCATGCCTTTCCGGTCAAGTGATTGTGATTGGCTTGTGGCACACCTAGCCAGCCAATGAGCTGCTTGTTTACAGATTCGCTCCCCGCGTCGCAACCAGAATGGCGACCGCTTAAAAGAAATGAATGCTCTGCCAGTGGCGAGTGTGGACGTTGCGTGACTCGCAGAAGATTGTCGCAGGTCGGCGAAAAAACGACTTACAAATAGATATAAAAAGTAATTTAAGTAAGTTTAAAATGTAATTTAAATAAAAAGTAAAGTATTCATAAATTGAAGTTTGGAAGCGCCTCTGTTTTTGGGCTGAGGAGAAGTTTGAAAGGGTGTACCGCGATTTTGCCTTCTTGTATCGCGACACGGATCGTGGCTCTGCGTATCTCGATTTCGATACGCATATTGTTACAGCCCTAATTGTCATGTTGTTGAATAAAACTTGACGCATTTCCTGTGAAACGAGACGAGCTACTTTGGACTGGTTCCCTGCTCTCTTAGTGCAGAGTGAGCATACAGTCAGTGTCTCTGACACTTCGTAGGGTTCATTTTATTCAGGAACCAGTCCAGGAAAACAAGATTTTCAATAGACACAGGTGAACTTTGTTTTGACGAGGAGTCAGATGTCATGATGCGCGATTCACTTGACAGAATAATAATAATAATTTACCCCTTTTCCACCAAATCAGTTCCAGGGCTGGTTCGGGGCTGGTGCTGGTTCACAACTCGTTCAACTTGCGAGCCAGCTGAGAACCAGTTTGCTTTTCCATAGCTCGCGGTGCTAAGGGAAGCCACGTCAATTACGTCGCTACGTTTGTATAAACCTTGGCGCGAATATCGAAGCAAAAACACGGAAGAAGCAGCAGCAGCAACAACAAGAATAATAATGGATGACTTCGCGTTTGTACAGCTGCTGCTTCTCGTCGCTTAAAAATGGCGATCTTTCACGGTCTTATTGTTATTGGTCTTAACAACTCCGCCCCCCCCCCCCCCCCCCCCCCCGCTGACGTAAACAGTTCTTTCCTCTGGCCCAGCAGAGAGTTGGTGCTAGCCTGGAACCGTTTTTTCTGGCCCCAGAGCCAGTTCTTTGTCAGTGGAAACAGAAAACCTGGTTCCAAACTAAGCACTGGCCCCGAACCAGCTCTGGAACTGCTTTGGTGGAAAAGGGGCAATTGAGATCTGCTACTGCTGGACTGACGGGTCAAACCTGCGTCACAGAGTGGTTGCCTGTGTTGCTTAGGTTGCCAGCACGAACTTTTGTTACGATTAAAGTTTTACTCGTCCTTGCACAGACTTGAGTCGTCTCGGACGATCGGACACGCGGTTTTTCGAGCGTATCGTATGTGCTTTGTACATGTGAGTGTGCATGAATATTGCTGAAAGCAAGAATTGTGATGAATGAAAATAACTGTGCAAAAGCGGCAGTATTGAAAGGAAGAAAAATAAAAGAAAACAAACCCTTTTAGCGCCACCTTCTACAGTAAGCGCTCTGAGGGCATTCACAGATGGCCATGGCGTCGTTATTCACATCTACGGGGCAGCAGAAAAGTCAGGCACCAGCGAGGATATGTGGAGCAAAACCCTCAAAAAAAACCGCAACAGCTGAGTAAATGTGCAGAGTGTAAAGGTGAACATGTACAGCACGTGTTGTAAAAGACTAACTCCAAAATTATGTATTTTTGCTCTGATTGGTTCCTGGCTTTTCAGATGTCCCATCCAGTTCATCATCAGTCAATAAATATCTTTATCTGTCTGCTTGTTCAGAAGGACGCCGCGGCTCCTGTGTACGGCAGCGCAGCAGAAGAGTTCAGGAGGACCGGAAGAAGAAACCGGAGCACAAAAACCAGAGCAAAGCCCTGCCGAGAAAGTGTTAACCGAGGAGCAAGTCCAGCACGAGGAGCAGCTGAAGGAACTGACGGTACGAAGAACTGTGAAATATTACGTCTTCATATCACCGTGATTACATCAGATCATGGTTTATCATGCTGATCTAAAATAGGAGAAATACCTGTCATGTGTCTTCGAGTAAATGTATTATTGTTTATTGAAGAATGACCTCTTACTTTGTTTATGCTTGTACAGTGGTGCTTGAAAGTTTGTGAACCCTTTAGAATTTTCTATATTTCTGCATAAATATGACCTAAAACATCATCAGATTTTCACACGAGTCCTAAAAGTAGATAAAGAGAACCCAGTTAAACAAATGAGACAAAAATGTTATCCTTGGTCATTTATTTATTGAGGAAAATGATCCAATATTACATATCTGTGAGTGGCAAAAGTATGTGAACCTTTGCTTTCAGTATCTGGTGTGACCCCCTTGTGCAGCAGTAACTCAGGGTTCCCGCGGGGTTTTAAAAGGTAGTTAATTAAAATAGGCTAAATTATGGCCAGTAAAAGGTAGTAAATGTAATCTGACGTGGTAGTAAATTTTTTTGAACCCCATCCAACTGGGCCTATGTGTTTTCTAATTCGTTTAATTAACCTGCATGCCATAATATCCATAAATTACTACATTTGGGCGAATTTATTTTTATGTATCGAGGAGGACCGCAGTGAGGAGTTGGTGGCGCATGCGCATTGAATTCCAATAACGGTCGAATCCAGTATAAATTTATACCAGAGATTGTTTAGTACGAGTCTGACTTTGTTTATACGGCTCTAGTCGAATCTATCTGTTGACCCGACTGGCGACATCTGCACGAGAATTAAACAATGGGGAAATGCAAATTTTCAGACCTCTGGCTGGAGGAACCTGATTTTAAAGACTGGCTAAAGGCGGTAGATGGCAATCGGCGAGAGGCGTTCATTGAAAAGTTGATCGAAGAAAAGGTCAAACAACTGAGGCACATGTAGTGCGTCGTGTGCGCCCGCGCGCCTGGTGCGTCGTGTGCGCCCGCGCGCCTGGTGCGTCCAAAATGTGATGAGCAAATCTGTTGAACTGTTCAAATGATTAAGATTAACCCTCTAAAACACTGATCTCTGGGAGGAAGGTGTTGACTCTGCCCACGGGCCTTCACGACTACAGGACTGGTGCAAATGACTATCTTAAGCAAACTTGGCAATGTGTCGAGAGACTGCCAAAATAGGGCTTGGGTTATGTGTGTTTTGTATCTTTAGGGTGTGTGTCTTGTCTTTGTCATGTGTGCGTGTGCTTTGTGTGTGTGTGTGTGGGTTCGTGTTTGCCATTTGACCTGATTTAAATGTAATGAGTTGATGTACCTAAGCGCACAAGATTTTTTTGTGCAAATCTGTTCACCTGTTCAAAAGATTATTCCACAAACAAAAGGTTGGCCATCTTGAAAGTGTTGGCCGACAAAATGTAATCAGATCTTGTACCTAATGTGAAGTGTTGACACACAAGGTTTAGTGCAAATCTGTGTATCCGTTAAGAGGTTATGGGCCACAGTTTCACAGTTCAATAAAATTATAAATTATATGTGGAAGTTTGTTTTCTTTTATGCAAATATGCATTACTCCATGTGTAGCCCTAGCAATGGGAGGTTCTATTATGCGTCCAAAGGGAAAGAGTTACACTACCGGTACGTTCAGATTTTCTTTCTATCTTGTCTCATCAATCCAACTCTTTGGGTAGAGTTGTCACGAACTTGTATGTAGCACATTCACTTGGACTAACACATACACTCACAAACAGATTACCTTGTTAAATTGTGAGAAAATGTCCAAATCCAAATTGTCGCTGTGGTAGTAAAAAAAATTGTGAAGGTAGTAAAAAGGTAGTAAATTCAACATAAAATATCTGTAGGAACCCTGTAACTGCAACTAAACGTTTGCGGTAACTGTTGATCAGTCCTGCACACCGGCTTGGAGGAATTTTAGCCCGTTCCTCCGTACAGAACAGCTTCAACTCTGGGATGTTGGTGGGTTTCCTCACATGAACTGCTCGCTTCAGGTCCTTCCACAACATTTCCATTGGATTAAGGTCAGGACTTTGACTTGGCCATTCCAAAACATTCACTTTATTCTTCTTTAACCATTCTTTGGTAGAACGACTTGTGTGCTTAGGGTCGTTGTCTTGCTGCATGACCCACCTTCTCTTGAGAGTCAGTTCATGGACAGATGTCCTGACATTTTCCTTTAGAATTCGCTGGTATAATTCAGAATTCATTGTTCCATCAATGATGGCAAGCCGTCCTGGCCCAGATGCAGCAAAACAGGCCCAAACCATGATACTACCACCACCATGTTTCACAGATGGGATAAGGTTCTTATGCTGGAATGCAGTGTTTTTCGGCCACAGCACAGGCAAAGCACCGCTGCAGGCGCAAAGATACCACGCAGCACCTGAAAACCCTGGTTTCCCTGGTAACACTGGTGTATTGACGGAAGTTGTGGTGCTGCGCAGTGTCTTTGCGCCTGCAGCGGTGCTTTGCCTGTGCTGTGGCCGAAAATAGTTCCAGATATAAATTGGTCTAGTAAATCCCTTCGTGTTAATTTGCATTGATATGTGTACTCGATGTGAATGTACAGGTCATGAGAAATAATTATAAAAAATCTTGAGTTATTTGATTCACTTTTGCAACGACAGTGCTAGCTGGACACGCCGGATTACAGCGACTACGCTAAGCTAAAGCTAACCGGGACGTTTCCAGATCAGGACAATGGCTGGGTCGGCTACAAAACGCTTTGGCTCACTCATCCAACTCTAGGGACTGCAGGGACTGACTCAATTTCACTTGGGGGTGGCGTACTCCTTTAACACGGGGCTGTATTTCTGAAATGCTATTGGCTAGTTCGTTGCTTGGTTACGGTTACAAAAATTAGCACATTTTGTCAACAAAACGGTTGACTCAGCAATGCTGCATTTCGCTATATTTTGACAAAGAAACGATAAACCAATTGAAAGCTGCAAGCGAAAATGAAAATACCAAAAAAAGTAAGAATTTTTGGCTTTCCATGTTTAAGAAACGGGCCCCAGAAAGACAAATAAACGACTCTCTCGTGGGATATGAATGCTGAGAGTTAGACAAGGTGCTATCGTGGTTTTATGCAGAAGTGAGGAAAGAAAACGGGGAAAACTACGAACCAGACTCTCCAAGTAACGCAGGCAGCATTGGATCGGCATCTGAGACCAGAGAAATATCCGGGATCAATCCTGAAAGATGTTACTTTTCAAGGATCACGAAAAGTCCTCTAGGGAAAAGCGAGAGATTTGCGAAAACAAGGAACGCTTTTGAAACTGATTCAAACGTGCAAGATAGTCTCGTGCCCTGATTGGTTTAGAAAGCGTGAATTATGGTTCCGAAGTATGAATTTGGCCCTGTATATTATAAACAAGTAATCGTGTGGGTCCTCGTAAAATTAAGGATCAATTTCACGAATGACTTCAAAGTTTTGAAATTGCAATTTTCAAAACTTCGAAATCATTCGTGAAATTAATCCTTAATTTTACGAGGACCCATATGATTACCTATTACTAAACACCTGTGTATATTCAGTTTGAAGTTCAGATTTCCCTTAGAAATCAATGTTTTTAATGTTGTCAGTCTTTTTTTTTTTTTTTTTTTGTTCTTCTTTACAGTTGTGCTCATAAGTTTACATACCCTGGCAGAATTTTTGCTTTCTTGGCCTTTTTTTCAGAGAATATGAATGATAACACACAAACTTTTTTCCCCCACTCATGGTTAGTGGTTGGGTGAAGCCATTTATTGATAAACAACTGTGTTTTCTATTTTTAAATCATAATGACAACAAAAAACATCCAAATGACCCTGATCAAAAGTTTACATACCCCAGTTCTTAATACCGTGTATTGCCCTCTCTAACATCAATGACAGCCTGAAGTCTTTTGTGGTAGTTGTGGATGAGGCTCTTTATTTCCTCAGATGGTAAAGCTGCCCATTCTTCTTGGCAAAAAGCCTCCAGTTCCTGTAAATTCCTGGGCTGTCTTGCATGAACTGCGCGCTTGAGATCTCCCCAGAGTGGCTCAATGATATTGAGGTCAGGAGACTGAGATGGCCACTCCAGAACCTTCACTTTGTTCTGCTGTAGCCAATGGCAGGTCGACTTGGCCTTGTGTTTTGGATCGTTGTCATGTTGGAACGTCCAAGTACGTCCCATGCGCAGCTTCTGGGCTGATGAGTGCAAATTTGCCTCCAGTATTTGCTGATAACGTGCTGCATTCATCTTTCCTTCAACTGTGACCAAGTTTCCTGTGCCTTTGTAGCTCACACATCCCCAAAACATCAGCGATCCACCTCCGTGCTTTACAGTAGGAATGGCGTTCCTTTCATCATTGGCCTTGTTGGCACCTCTCCAAATGTAACGTTTATGGTTGTGGCCAAAAAGTTCAATTTTGGTCTCATCACTCCAAATTACCTTGTTCCAGAAGTTCTGAGGCTTGTCTCTGTGCTGTTTGGTGTAAATTTTTGTTGGTCTACCTGACCATGGTTTGGTTTTAACAGAGCCCCTGATTTTCCATTTGTTAATCACAGTTCGAACACTGCTGACTGGCATTATCAATTCCGTGGACATCTTTTTGTATCCCTTTCCTGTTTTATACAGTTCAACTACCTTTTCCCGTAGATCCGTTGACAATTTTTTGCTTTCCCCATGACTCAGAATCCAGAAACGTCAGTGGTTGGATGAAATATGCAAGAGTCTGTCTGGATCCTAGAAACTCACTCAGCTTTTATGCGCACACACTGATTACAAGCAAACAGATCACAGGTGAGGATGCTACCTTTAGTAGCCATTCAAACCCATTTGTGTCAACTTCTGTGCATGTTATCAGGCCAAAATCGTCAGGGTATGTGAACTTTTGATCAGGGTCATTTGGGTAGTTTCTGTTGTCATTATGATTTAAAAAGAGAAAACACAGTCGTTTGACAATAAATGGTTTCACCCAACCACCAAGCATGAGTGGAAAAGATGTTTTTGTGTTATCATTCATATTCTCTGAAAAATGGTCAAAGAATCATAGATTCTGCCAGGGTATGTAAACTTATGAGCACAACTGTATATACACTGCCCTGCCAAAAAAAAAAAGTCATCCACTGTAATATTCCGTTGCTCCACTTTCAGCGTACATTCACAGTGGCATTGTTTTGATAAACTTCTACAACGCCAGAACATTTATTTCAATCCAAAGTTGTATCAATTTTTCCCCGAGATCTTGTGTTGAGGACGGGAGAGTCGAACTACTGCGTAAAGTCTTCTCCAGCATCCCAAAGACTCTCACTGGGGTTGAGATCAGGACTCGGTGGTGGTTGATTCATGTGTAAAATGATTCCTCATGCTCCCTGAACCACTCTTTCACTATCCGGGCCTGAATTTTATTCCCGTACCATCAGAAAAACCCCACTGATGTGAACCTGGTCATCAGCTGACTTCATTTTATTGCCCCATAATGTTGCTGAGTCTCGACCTGTATCAACCCCAGATCATCACACTGCCTCCAGAGGCTTGTACACGATGCATGATGGGGTGTCGCTTCATGAGCTTCCCTTCTTACCCTGACACGCCCATCACTCAGGAATGGGGCCAATCTGGACTCATCAGACCATGTGACCTTTCTCCATTCCTTTCTCCAGAGTCCAGTCTTTATGTTCCTGAACAAACTGAAGCCTTTTCTTATGATTAGTTTCACTAACAAGTGGTTTTCTTATGGACACACAGCTAATTCAATTCAAAACACTTTAAATTGCCCCCTGGGGCAATTTAAAGGTCCCATGGCATGGTGGTTTGTTAATGCTTTAAACGGGCTCGTGGAGGTTTCTGGATGTTATATCCGCAGCCTTTCTCGAAATGAACCCTCGGCACGTAAATATAGCCTCCTGGGAGAAAGCCCCATTTCAGCGCTTTTCCCAGTGCGTCGTTTTGCTAATGAGAAGCAGGAGGCGGGGAAGGGTAGAGGGTGGGGGCGGGCCATGGGGGGAGGGCCTTGACCAAGCTGCGCGCACACATACTCGCTGCTATCAGCGCCTGTAGCCACGCTGCTAAGACAAAACCCCGTTCTCCCTCGGACTCCTTTCGTAAACTCAACGTGACACAGAGAACAGAGTGTGAGAGTGTTCGGAGTGGTAGTTTACGAACGTATAATACCCTAGGCTTGAACACGCACTCCATAACCAAAGAGGATAGAAGCAGCAACTACAGCAACATAGCGCTTATCCAACAGAAGACATGCATTGCGGAGCAATAGTCAAACATAAGCTCATAAGTTACAGTCAATTTCCAGACTAAACTCAGTTTAACAGAGCATGCTGCATGCTCTTTAGTTTTGTAGCGCAGATTACCTGGCTAACTGCAGGAAGCGGTTAGCTGCACAGCTAATGTAGCCATTGCTAGGCTAACGCACCGATTTTAAAACACGGCAAAACGACTTAACAGTTATACACTTACTTGTTGGGTGTTTGTGGCTGATGCGGCAGGGATGCTTGGTACGGACCCAGGCTTCAGTGACAGTTGATGTGCAAAACCTGCCCTGTACTGTCCTAAGTTGTGGAAACGTTCATCAGGAAAATGCTTCCGACAAACATGCACCGTCTTAGGTAGACTCGACGGCGTATTATTGGAGTAAATAAAATTAAGCCACTGCGTCTTCAGGGGCTCTCCCATCGGCAGTAAAAACAGACTCTTTTCTGTGTTGTCACATCCATGTACAGCGCAACTTCCATGTTTCGCTCACTTAGGTGGTGCCATGTTGTTGTGTCCTCTTATGGTCTCCTCACTACAACTGGGCGGGCAATCCATACAGTGGGTGGGAATCCAGAGGGGGGGGGGGGGGGGCGTGGGGATCATCTCCCTTGCTGACGTAGTAAAGGGAAGAGTTTATCAATGCGCCGTTTTGACGCGCCATTCTCAAATGTTGGGCATAGTTTGGTTTACACATTATGAAATTTCTAGCCACTGGGGTGACCTTAAGAAGGTCAGAGGAACTCATTTTAACGTTAAAAAAACCTCAGAAAGTGAAAATTTCATGCCATGGGACCTTTAAAGGCGTGCAGAGAAATAGTTTAGTCCCAATCCTATGAGTGGAAATGATCTTAATTTCACGATTAAACATAGCCGTGAGTTCAGTTGTTTTTAACGGTTTGACTTACCAAGCATTTCAGTGATCTCTGATCACGCTCAGTCAGGAGGGTTTTTTTTTTTTTTTCTGCCCACGTTTCTTCCACAAAGTTGATGGTTCATCACACTCCTTCCAGGGTTTAATAAAGTGTTGGTCAGTTCTTCACCCAATTCCAGTCATTTCAGCTCAAATCTCTCTTAGTTTTCTTTGCCAGTAATTTGACCTTCTGAAACACACGGACATCTTTTCCATGAGCATGGGATACGTCTTTCAGCATGTTTGTTTAAGAAATGAGAAGCTACTCACTGCATCAATTAGAGTTAAAAGAATTAGTTCAGCTGAAACGCATCACTCACTGCAGTAATTATCCAATCAAACGCTCCGAAGTATTTGCTTATTTAAATCCAAATGGTGACTTTTTTTTTTTTTTGGCCTGGCAGTGCAAGTATCTGTTCATTGTTTCAGCACCAGCTCGGCTTTAAAAGTATTGTTTTAGCACTGATGTCGGTGGGGGGGGGGGTAGAACCTAGACGATACCCACCCCTACTCTTGGAACGCCACTTGACTCTCATGAACTAAAATCCAGCTGTTTGTGTTTAACTGCTGGTCATTTATATGATTATCTAATGCCCCTTTTCCACCAAAGCAGTTCCAGGGCTGGTTCGGGGCCAGTGCTTAGTTTGGAACTGGGTTTTCTGTTTCCACTGACAAAGAACTGGCTCTGGGGCCAGAAAAACCGGTTCCAGGCTAGCACCAGCTCTTTGCTGGGCCAGAGGAAAGAACTGCTTATGTCAGCGGGGGCGGAGTTGTTAAGACCAACAACAATCGCAAGACTGCGAAAGGTCGCCATTTTTAAGCGACGAGAAGCAGCAGCTGTACAAACGTGAAGTCATCCGTTATTGTTGTTGCTGCTTCTTCTTGTCCGTGTTGTTGCTTCGATGTTCGCGCCAAGATTTATGCAAACGCAGCGACGTAACTGACGTATACAGTGTACGAGTAGCACACTGTGTGAGCACAATCGCTATCGGGCGCGTTAAAATGTAAATAAGTTTTCTAGAATTTCACCAAAACTCATTGAATTTTCAGCATTGTGAGAGAACTCCCTAAAGTATTATTCAGCAAAACCCCAGAATGATAGCACAAATCTAGAATTTTTAACAGAATTTTAGTTCTTAAAATTTAACGTAATTATGGACGTCACGCGCAACATTTACACCCGTGAAAAATCACTCTGAATGCTGTTTTGAAAGTTTTGATCAAATATTCTCTATAATAAAGAAACCGCTTAAATATTATAAACAGTCTTTTTTAATGTATCAAAAAATAATTTTGATAAAGCAAGGAAATTCGGAAGAAAATTAGTTTTTTCTTTTGCTTGTTGTGCACGTCACGCTACCAAAATCTATCTAACCTCTTCTCGAACAATTCCAACTTTCATGGACTTGTAGCGCGAATAAACCTTTCAAAAAAATATATATAATACTTCTCACCCAGTAAATTAGAATCCTGGTGATTTATATCCTCGTAGCTTCAGTAGATCTAGAGATTTAGTCGATTTAGTAAATCCCAAACGCCGTGAAACACGCCAGCCATCTATGGTGAGAAGTGCTGCTGTAGTTGAGAAACTCTCATTCCTCCCGCTTCCAACTAACTCCGTGACCCATACCAAAATAACAATGTCACGCTCATCACTTAAGGATGATTTATGCCAAGTTTCACGGAAAAATACAGCGAAATAAACTTGCTAGAAGCATTTTTTTAAAATCCCAAACATTATGAAACATTTCTTGTAGGGTTTCAGGTTACAAATTTCGAGAATAGAGAAATTGCGGCGCAAAAGTTTGCCACTAAACTCGCGAAAATACTCCATCCTAGCGAGTTTCACAACCGAACTAGGCTACGTGGCAGTCCGTGACCACCCAGGAATGTTCTAGAAGGTACGCTTCTAGGCACGTGCGATCGAGAAAGACGCCACGTGAAGGTAGTAAAGGTAGTATTTCCACTGTCTTATGACGTTTTTGCTTGTTTTAGCGCGATAAACAATGCATTATGGGTAATCATTAAAATGCTGATTTCAAGGTTAAAATGGGTAAAAACAACTAATTTCTATAGATATTGTAAAAATTGTGCCTAATAGTTATTTCAGTACATAAAATCAAAACCTGAATTTTTAATTTTTTTCCCTATGTTACACCATTGTGCATCTATAGCATGCTACTCATCAGTGACGTAATGACGTGGCTTCCCTTAGCACCGCGAGCTATGGAAAAGCAAACTGGTTCTCAGCTGGCTCACAAGTTGAACGAGTTGTGAACCAGCACCAGCCCTGGAACTGATTTGGTGGAAAAGGGGTATAAATGTTAGCTAATTCAATTATAGTTTTACAGATGCCAAAGAATACTTAAGTGTCAAATTTAAAAAAAAAAAAAACCTTGATAAATAATGTAAGTGGTGGTGGTGATGATCAGAAAGTGATTAAGCCCTGTCTGTTTCTCAGCTGCACTCAGTCTGGAATGAACTGTGTTTTTCAGGATAAGTACAAGCGAGCGCTGGCTGACACGGAGAATCTCAGACAGAGGGGTCAGAAGCTGGTAGATGAAGCTAAACTTTATGGTAAGAACAATCACAGGGTTCCTGGGTTTATACAGAGCTCTGGTTACCATCTCTGAGGAGTTTCACATGTTCTTACTGTGTGGGTTTCCTCCAAACTCCCAGAAACATGCCAGTAGACGGACTGGCTGTGCTGAATTGCCTCTCGGGGTGTGTGTGTGTGTGTGTGTGTGTGTGTGTTGCCCTGTTATACACTGGCCTGCCATCCAAGGTGAATTCCTGCTTTATACCCAGTATTCCTGGGATAGAGACTCGGGATCCACCGCCACCCTGACCAGGGTAAAGTGTTTTTAATAAAAAAGAAGGAAAAAAACTGTTTTACCTGGACAAGCTGTAGTATACAGTAGGGCTGTGACAATATGCGTATCGAAATCGAAATCGCGATACGCAGAGCCACGATCCGTGTCGCGATACAAGAAGGCAGAATCGCGGTACACCCTTTCAAACTTCTCCTCAGCCCGAAAACAGAGGCGCTTCCAAACTTCAATTTATGAATACTTTACTTTTTATTTAAATTACATTTTAAACTTACTTAAATTACTTTTATTTTTTATATCTATTAGTAAGTCGTTTTTTCGCCGACCTGCGACAATCTTCTGTGAGTCACACAACGTCCACACTCGCCACTGGCAGAGCATTCATTTCTTTTAAGCGGTCGCCATTCTGGTTGCGACGCGGGGAACGAATCTGTAAACAAGCAGCTCATTGGCTGGCTAGGTGTGCCACAAGCCAATCACAATCACTTGACCGGAAAGGCATGCAGTGTTGCCAGATTGGGCGGGTTTAGGTGCTTTTTGGCTGGTTTTGAACATATTTTGGGGTGTAAAACGTTAGCAATATCTGGCAACACTGAAGGCATGTCTGCTTGGGCGGAAGCCTTCTGCGGTAGTTACATTTTGACACGCGAGCAATGTTTCACCATAAAAATTCCGTAATTTCCATCTGTTTTCCGCGATCACAGAAAATCATTGGCCCTATGAGAGTGAGACAGTGAGAGAGCCACACCCCCCCCAAAAAAAATCTTAACGGATTTACACGATTTGGAAAAATGACTTTTTCAGAACCGAAAAAACCAGAGCTTCCGGCTCAACAGTATTATTTTGAGAAATAAAACAGTCTTTGGATATACATTTGTTCATTTTTGCATACATATTACTCATTCTCTGCAGTGGTCTGAATTATTTATTAAATAGTTAATGTAAGTAAGTAAATGTTAATGTTAAGTCAAATTTACTACTTTAAAAATACATTTAAAAAAAAATCGTGGGTGTATCGAATCATGGGTCAAAAATCGCGATATGAATCGAATCTTGAGTTGGGTGTATCGTTACAGCCCTAGTATACAGTGGTATGCAAAAGTTTGGGCACCCCAGGTCAAAATTGCTGTTACTGTGAACAGTTAAGTAAGTTGAAGATGAAATGATCTCCAAAAGGCATGAAGTTAAAGATGACTCATTCCCTTTATATTTTAAGCAAAAACAATTTTTTTATTTTCATCTTTTAGATTTTCTAAATGACAAAGGAAAAGGGCCTGAAGCAAAAGTTTACGCACCCTGCATGGTTAGTACCTAGTAACACCCCCTTTGGCAAGTATCACAGCTTGTAAACACTTTTTTTTTTGTAGCCAGCTAATAATCTTTCAGTTCTTACCTAGGGGATTTTCACACGTTCGTCCTTGCAAAAGGCTTCCAGTTCTACAAGTTTCTTGGTCTGTCTTGCATGCACTGCTTTTTTGAGATCTATCCACAGATTTTCAATGATGTTTAGGTCAGGGGACTGTGAGGGCCCGGGCAAAACCTTCAGCTTGGGCCTCTTGAGGGATTCCATTGTAGATTTCAAGGTGTGTTTTGGATCATCGTCTTATTGTAGGACCCGTCCTCTTTTTAACTGCAACTTTTTTACAGATGGTGTGATGTCTGCTTCCAGAGTTTGCTGGTATTTATTCGAATCCATGCTTCCCTCGACCAATGAAATGTGCCCTGTGCCACTGGCTGCAACACAACCCCAAAGCATGATCGATCCACACCCATGCTTCAGAGTTGGAGAGGTGTTCTTTTCCTGGAATTTGGCACCCTTTTTTCTCCAAACATACCTTTGCACATTGTGGCCAAAAAGTTCTATTTTGATTTCATCAGTCCACAGGACTTGTTTCCAAAATGCATCGGGCTTATTTAGACGCTCATTTGCAAACTTCAGACGCTGAATTTTGTGGCTAGGACGCAGGAACTGTTTTCTTCTGATGACTCTCCCATGAAGGTCATATTTGTTCAGGTGTCGCTGCATAGTAGAACAGTGCATCACCACTCCAGGGTCTGCTCAATCTTTCTGAAGGTCTTTTGCAGTCAAACAGGGTTTTATTTGCCTTTCTAGCAATCCAACGAGCAGTTCTTTCAGAAAGTTTTCTTCATCTTCCAGACCTCACCTTGAGCTCCACTGTTTCTGTTAACTGCCATTTCTTAATAACATTACGATCTGAGGAAACAGCTACCTGAAAACACTTTGCTACGTTCTTGTAGCCTTCTCCTGCTTTGTGAGCGTCAATTATTTTATTATTCGGAATGCGAGGGAATTGCTTAGAGGAGCCCATGGCTGTTGATTTTAGGGACAAGTTTGAGGAGTCAGGGAATTTATACAGCTTTGAAATCTGCATCATCTGACCTTTCCTAACGAAGAATTTGAAGAAGCCACAGCTCAATAAGCTAATTAAGGTCTGGAACCTTGGTAAAAGTTACCTGAGAACTCAAATGTATTGGGGTACCCAAACTTTCGCATGGTGTTCCTTTTCTTTTTTTCCCCCACTCTCCAATTGTACAAAACAAAAATAATACACAAGAAATGTGTTGTCTTTACCTTTATGCATTTTGGTGATCAGTTCATCTTCTGCTCACTTAACTATTCACAGTAACAGACATTTTCAGTAAGGGTGCCCAAACTTCTGCATGCCATTGTGCTGAATTGTCAGCATCTGCGGTATCTAAACTGTGATCAATCTCTTGCTAGAGGTTATGCACGTGATGTCACTGTATGTGGAACTTGCTGAGTGGCAGAGTTAGCCATGAAAACCAAAATAGAAATATAGCTGCAAGCGGCGATGAGGGGCCCTTGCACCTCCGATTCCGCGACCCCATCACGCGTTTTCATCATACAATGCACACGCATCTGAGATGAGTGACAAAAGCCTGGGTATCTGATGTGTACACCCCCAGTGATGAGTGTTTAGGCAGTGGAGTCATTACTGTCCAGGTCCAGATGGTGGCGTTAGAACATAGACTGTGTCCATATAGATGACATTGTGGTCACTGTGTGAAATGTGAACCTCACAATCCCTTCGCAATTCAAAATCTGCAACATCTTGACATCACGTACACCAAATCTCGCATGATTCCAGCAAACTGCCTAGGAGGAAAATGTCAAAATGCACAAAAAAAACCACCTTCCTGTTGAGTATGGCTAATACAATGTATATTGCAGTTATGTTCGTCTGGGGGCTCCCCACACACCTACCAAATTGGACACGGATAGGTGAAACTATATACTGGGCAAAAGTCTCAATGATATGTGGGGGTGCTATGGAGTCCCCTGGACACACCCGGAGCCACGCCTCTATCCCTGAGTAGTGGTGGCCAGGACTGATGTGTGTACCAAATTTCATGAGTTTTTTTTTTTTAATTTTTCAACAATGGAGTCATTACTGTCCATGTCAAAATGGTGGCGCTATACCAGAAGGTCACTTTGGGCACGTGGATGTTATCAGAACCATTATATCTTATAACCTGTGAAGGTTTAGCCATATCAGGCAATGCATGATGAATTTATGACACACGTCCTGTTTGCATGGTGAAACATGTATACATTTATTGGTTTGCCATTTCAACATAATGCATGATATCGCAAATCCCTTCACAATTCAGTTGGCTAAAAAAAAAATTTTGCATTTCAGCTTTGTTCATCTTGGGACACCCACACACCTAACAATTCTGACACGGATAGGTGAAACTACATACTAGGCAAAAGTCTGTGACATGTGGGGGCGCTATGGAGTCCCTTGGACACACCTGGGGCCAAGCCTCTATTGCTAAGTTGTGGTGACCAGGACTGATGCAGGGTTTTTTCTAGAAAAATTTAGTATGAGGGTGCTCACCATGGCGAGGGAGCGAAGCGGGGGGGTGCCGGTTGCCCCCCCCCCCCCCCCCCCCCGCCCCGCCGTGCAAAGCCTTTGAAAAATGCTCCAATGGGACATTCTGAGGCTATCTGAGAGGGAAATTGTAACAAATTGTCTGTCAACATTGAAAAAGAAAAGTAATCTTCTTCTGCCCCAGACAGTCTTTGGCTTTCTTCCATTTCGTGCCGCGGGATGACATCTTTAAATGCCCAAGTGTCAACAAAAACAACTCGCAAACTACTTCTGTCAAAAGCTCCCGTGCCGGTGGGTGAAAGGTCATTCAGTCTCGAGAAATCTCGCTCGACAAGTCAGCTGACCTTGTATGTAACCCATGTCAAATCTCGCGAGAGCAGCCGCGACAAGTAAACAAACAACATGGCGCCTAAGTCTGGAAAACGCCAATTCGGATTGTTTTTGCACCGTCTGGCGGTGTATCTACTATGATTGGAATATTTTTGGAGCAATTATAACGTATGTGATGATCAGACACATTGTCACGTGGTGTTGCTGGGATGTTTTCACGGAGTCGGTAAGGGGGTGCACGCCGAGAGTAAGAGGGCGCAGCGCCCCTGTTCCCCCGTTTAGACGAAAGCCTGCTGATGTGTGTACCAAACTTCATGAGTTTTTGCCCATGGGAAGCATCTCAAAAATGGCCAAGTGCTGAAGAAAAAGAAGCATAATGATGATGAAGAATCTGTATGAAAATAATAGGGCCTTGTACCTCGGTGCAGGGCCCTCTGGTGGACACTGGAGGCGCCACACTGCCAGTGCTTGGGCCCTAAAAACAGCTTCTCTTCCGGGGTGCAGGATATTCCTAAATAATCTTTGTATCTACTGAAATTACTTGAAATGGACTTCACAAATTTAATAAATGAATAAATTTACTCCTGCCCTTAGTGAGGAATAAATCTCGCGCTCACCTTTCAGCTGTTTCTAATTCAGAATAAACATTCTTGTCCTAAATAAGGAATAAACCTTTCTAACTCAAAACACGTTTGGGATTTTATTCCCAAACATGAAATGAACTTTGAGTGGTGGATGGATTTTTTTTTTTGAAACCCCTACCCTACATGCTGACTAGATGGTATATCTTGGACTAATTCTACTTCTTCTCTTCTCATGTCTTTTTCTCTTTCTTGCTTTCAAGGAATCCAGGGTTTCTGTAAAGACCTGCTCGAGGTGGCGGACATCTTGGAGAAGGCGACACAGAGTGTCCCGAAGGAGGAAGTGACCTCGCAGAACCCTCACTTGAAGAACCTGTACGACGGGCTGGTGATGACGGAGGTGCAGATCCAGAAGGTTTTCACCAAACACGGCTTGGTGAAACTGGATCCGGTCGGGCTCAAGTTCGACCCGTACGAGCACGAAGCGCTGTTCCATGCACCAGTCGAGGGCCAGGAGCCTGGCACTGTCGCCATGGTTACCAAAGTGGGCTACAAGCTGCACGGCCGCACCTTGCGACCTGCCCTCGTAGGTGTTGTAAAGGCGCCATGAAAACCGGTGCGGCCCGGTTTAGCCCAGTATGACGTGGTCTGCCTGAACTCGAACAGACGATATCAGACTGATCTGATCTTCAATAAATAACATCACAATGTGTATCATGATAATGGAGGTGGAAGATGGTGAGAGTGAAACGAACGTGTTTTTTTTTTTTTTTTTTCCAATTCGTGTGAGTGAGAAGATATGATGAAAAGACAAGCTAGTGTGTATGCGTTTCTGATGATGCTCTAAAGAAGTGAGGGAGGAGAGAGAGAAAGCGAGAAAGGAAAAAGGGTCCATGAAAATAATCAATCAGCTGTAGTGATGGTATGTCCATGACTTTGTAGTATCAAATATTTAAATACTTTTTGTCCTGTCTCTGGTCTCTGCTCACTGCTCTACTCACCAGGTGGGTAAAATAATCATCAATGCTCACTTTTAGGAACATCTCAACACCTTCACCCCTGATCCAGTCCATCAGTGTTTCCTGAACATTATATTACATCATACACGTTAATTAGCTTCCAAGTCCTGTTTATTTTCATGCACTGTGTTTTACTGAGAAGATTTATTCACTGATTGTACCTCGGTATAGATCAGGGCAAAAAACCTGATCTGCTCAGTCATGCTGTTAATTTATATGTCAAATGGAGGTTTTATTATTAAAAAAAAACCCCACCAATCTCAGAAACAAACAGCGAGTACATCTAAATTCTTTTATCAGTTTCTTTCACAAGCTCTTATGCAGGAGATTTTAATTAACTCGACGTTCAGAAAGAGGTTGTGGAGCATGATCATATCTTCAGTCTGGATGACACAGGGAAATCTTCTTCTTATTGCTCTTGATAAAATGGAGATTGCAAATCCGTAAAGTTTCCTGATTCCTTGTGGGGCCCCAAGTGACGACCATCCTCTTGGTACCTGGATAAGATGACTAACGGACTTTGGAGATGGCCAGTTCCCACCCACCAGTCAGCTCTCCCAGTCACATTACAGGTACCAACGAGAGAGGGTGATGGCTATTACGTGCTTCATCCAAGGCTGCTTGTGCAACATCAGGCTGCGTAATTCTTCTTTGTTTGTTTGCAATCACGTGCCTCCTGGTTCACTTCTGGTTTCCAAGCGACGGGCAACACTCAAAGATGGTGTCCAAGCCATATACGTGTCCGTCGACATCTTGTGGAAAACATTTCTACATCTGGAACCAAAAGCAAAATTGAGCTATCAAGGGGAAAATAAATATATAAATGCAATGGATTGGACCCGGACACTTTAAAGATGGGACTTTTCAAGCGATTTCAGTAACTTTCCAGATGTTTCCAGTTATCTGGTTGTCTAAACATGGTTTTGCACAAAGAGTCAAATGAAAGTTTGATGGAAGTCTTGAAGCCGATAACTTTTTTTTTTTTTTTTTTTTTTTTTTTTGTCTGTGGCTGGGTTCATGATGTTGGAATTAGACTTCTAAAGGACATTAATTCTTATTTTTGTGAGGGTGAGTAATGTAAGCTAAAGTGTAGGATGTGATTCGAGTTGGAGGTGCTGGAGGCGTTTCTGCAACAATAACTTGCATTTTATTTCATAACCTTTCAGACATGGCTCAGAGTTATGACTCGAGGACATTGGACAACCTGAAAAAAAGTACGTAAACCCTCAAGTTTCAGTCAAGGCCAAAATACAAGCTAGTTTCATCAACGGTTTGTTTTACGACATCCGAAATGTGATGGCCCTTTTCCACTACCCTTTTTCAGCTTACTTCAGCCCGACACGGCTCGCGTTTCGACTACCTCAGAGCAGCACGACTCGGCTCGCTTCAGCCCTGCTTAGCACCCAAAACTCGCACGGTTTTGGAGTAGGGCTGAAGCGAGCCAAACCGAGCCAAGTGGGGCTGGGGACGTGAGCAGACACTCCCCTGTGCACTGATTGGTGAGGAGGAGTGTCCTCACATGCCCCGCGAGCACGCTGGGATCTGTAAACCCGGAAGAAGAATAATTACGAATTACGAGAATTTCTGAAGCCTTATGCGCCTTGCCTCATCTATACGCTCTTGTCAGTATCTATTGTCAGTGACAACAAGCCACAGCACCAAGACCAGCAACACTAACGACTCCATGTTTATTGTTTACTATCCGGGTCGTGAGACTACCGCTTAAAAGATCACTGATGTCACTGTTTGCGCCGCCTAACGACATCACACGACGTCCACCCACTTTCGCTAACTCCACCCAATGTGTCCACCCACTTCCAGCCAGCACGGTTCAGCGCGGTTGTAGTTGAAATGCAACTCCAACAGCTCCGCTCAGCTCGACTCAACCCAACTCAACCGCGTTGGTAGTGGAAAAGCGGCATAAGAAAACTCGTTTAACGTTGGAAGTTTTGGTTTTCGATCTACGAAGTTGATGTATGTGCTTTTAACAAAACAGTTGCTGCAAACGCAAGCATCTGGCTTCTTGCTTCCTTTCAAACATACTGAAAGGTTTGCGAGCCATTTTTCGTTCTTTCACCCTTGTTCACGACTTCTTTTGGTATCCCGTAATTTTTTTTTTTCTTGATTTGATTGGTTTGAACGTCCACGTACCGAGCAATAATCTGGCATAATTGGAAGTGAGAAACAAGCTACCACGAAGTGACTGTAAACAAATACAATGCCTGCCTGTCAGCTGGAAATCTGAATACATAATGAGGCAAATCATTACCAAGTGACGTCTATTGCAAACAACGAATACACTTGAAGGAAAGCGCTATTCGCCCACTTCCCTACTCATGAGCTCACCGACACCCGTGATTGCCGAGTGGTGCTGTAATTGACAGGGAAGAGAAAGCACGCCACCCTTTGATCTCTTCCTCAGAGCACGGCCAATTTTGCTTGCTCTCCCACCTCTTGCCTGTGACATTACTAGGATTCATACTCCCAATATACAGATGATCTCCAGCTGAAAGCTTTTGTGTTGTGCCTCAGGAGCTTGGTTTGTGCATCGTCTAGTCCATGGTTTCCTCAGCAGGCCTTTGTGAACCCCTAAGAGTTCATGGTAGTGTTGCACAGGGTTCTTGAGGCAGTTAAATTTTACAAGACCATTAAAAAATTAATACTGTATTTTATTGTACAAAGTGATGGAAGTGGAGCGGGGCATGTGATAAGATGTGAAATCGTTCATATCTAAAAGCATTGTCTTTAGAATTCTTTTAAAGTCACTCGAAATGGGCTCAAAGTAAGTTGCAAAAGGAAGAGCTGCCACAAGCTGAACAAATAAAGCTCCGAACTGGGAAAGGTTCTGTAAGTCCAGGGGTGAATGTTTATCCTTAGACCAGGACAAGGCCAAATCTGCTCCCAGCTGTGTGACTTGTTTGAAGCAGCTTTCCAGTAAAAGTAGGAAGCCAGGTTTTAAAACATTAGAAAGCATAAGATATGGCTTTAAAACCAAACAAGGGGAAGTTGTACAGATTAAAAAGGCGACAGCATCTGTAAGCAAGTACGAAATTAACTTTTTCTACAAAAAAGGTGAACATTTAACTTTAGCCTGCTTATCTTCAGGGTCACTTTGGAGGTTGAAAGACAAAAAAAGAACCCTGTTCAAATTCAATACATGCACAAATGAGTGACAAAAATACTTAATAATGCCATTATGCTTTATTGATGAAGAAAGAGACAGTTTTATAAAAACATTTCAGCAAAATACAACTTGGATATCGCAGCAAGCAGCGATTAAGGGGCCCAAGCACCATGCTTTGGTCTGTGGCAAATAAAGTTATGTATGTACGTTCTATAATTGCGGGTACATTTCAAGTGTTCACTCTGTTATCGTCAAACTGGGTAATCCGTTAACAGAATTGATGAGTTGACATATTCCACCATTTTGTCTTAACTCCACACGCTAACCTCAAACTAGCTATCATATGGCATGTATAAAAACAATTTTATGGATTTTAATCAGATTGTTTTGAGAAAAAAAGTGAGATTCACGCCAATATTATAACAGATTTGACGAATAATTCATCTACTGTTGGTGTAAAATCCTCAGAATTGTGTTCACGTTAATGAGAGAAGAAACAGAACACACCTCACCGCTTTTCTCAAATTTCCTGCCAGAGGAAGTGACCTCACTTGGTGCAGGTGTCATGCATATTATTAAGTGGTGTTGGATTTTAGGCGGTTTTATAACGGAGTTGACAACATTGGGACAGATATCCATCCATCCATCCATTAGCTGTAGCGGCTATCCTGTTCTACAGGGTCGCAGGCAAGCTGGAGCCTATCTCAGCTGACTACGGGCGAAAGGCGGGGTACACCCTGGACAAGTCGCCAGGTCATCGCGGCGTTGGGACGGACAAAAATGTATATATTTTTTTTATCACTGAAATTTCGCGTAATACAAAAAATAGACTTTCTATGCAACTGATTTTATAACCGTTAATAGAATAAGCCCCGAAAACCAGACTGTTAGACTGAATCACTTCCTGTTTATTGGAGTTGAATGGATGAATCAGGAGTCAAAGACAGCCAATGGGGGGGGGGGGTGTCATTTAGTTAATGTTTTATGGATAAATTGGGTGTAAAATGTACATCAAATATTGCTATTGGAGAAAGTTTGTCATAATTTGCATTATTGTTCAAAACTAATTCAATAAATATTTCTTTTGTGGAAAATAACGAAAGGTTTATCTCGGAGATGCGAAATGTACCCCGAATTCTAGAATGGCCCACATATCATACATTTTCAAGAGGTTTACAAAATGTCTAATTCATTCAAGCAAGGTTTATTATCATCAGAGGTGATTGTATAAAATCTTTGTCTCAACACAAACTCATTTCTGATTCAAGGAGAGAGGGCTGAACCAAGGTGAGGTTGTGCTTTTCAGCTGACAATGATCAGTTATCTCGGAAGGCCCACTTCAGGCAGTTGTAAGTTGATCTGATGAACCCATAAGCCAAACTAGTGTGGGTTCTTGTACAATCCGTCTGGAGGGTAACACTGCAGAGAAGAGACGTCTCCAGTCAAGCTAATTTCCACAAAGTTACATGAGTAACCAACATGCAAACATTAAAAAAAAATGTATAAACTGTTTAAAGTAGAAAGGGGATTTAAAAAAAAGAACATACCGGAAGCTGATTTGTTCACAGACGGTGCTTGTTTTTTCTTCTTGAGTTGGGAAGACCAGCACTGGAGTTTGACTGAACAGGTAACAGCAGTCCTCTGTTGTTTTTGGAGCTGTTTTAAAAAAGTTGAACAGTAATTCAAGGTCAACATAAAGTAATCATTTATTTCACATAATTACTTTAAAACTCGGGCGGCACGGTGGTGTAGTGGTTAGCGCTGTCGCCTCACAGCAAGAAGATCCGGGTTCGAGCCCCATGGCCGGCGAGGGCTTTTCTGTGTGGAGTTTGCATGTTCTCCCCGTGTCCGCATGGGTTTCCTCCGGGTGCTCCGGTTTCCCCCACAGTCCAAAGACATGCAGGTTAGGTTAACTGGTGACTCTAAATTGACCGTAAGTGTGAATGTGAGTGTGAATGGTTGTCTGTGTCTATGTGTCAGCCCTGTGATGACCTGGCGACTTGTCCAGGGTGTACCTCGCCTTTCACCCGTAGTCAGCTGGGATAGGCTCCAGCTTGCCTGCGACCCTGTAGAACAGGATAAAGTGGCTAGAGATAATGAGATGAAACTTTAAAACTCCTAGAAGTTTTGAAATTCATCAGAGTTGATTGGCGTGACCGGCGGCTGGTTGAGAGGCTATATGTGGGGCAAAGTGCGAGAGTCAGGTTGAATGATGGCTTGACAGACCCAGCAGTGATTGGTCGTGGCACAAGACAAGGCTGCTCGTTGTCCCCCATACTTTTCAACATATATGCTGAAACCATGCTAAGAGATGCTTTAAGCAATATGAATAAAGGTATTCGAGTAGGAGGTCATGTCATAAAGACAGTGCATTATGTGGAGGATCAAGTAACCTTAGCCAGTTTGGTTGAAGGTCTACAGCTCATGATGGATAAAATGCAGGAGACCGCAGTGGATTATGGTATGAAGATCAACATTAAGAAGACCAAGGTAATGAAAATCAGCAAGAGACCTGGTGAGGAATTCGCGATCTTCCTTGGAGGCAACCAACTAAGCCAAGTAACACACTTCAACTATCTTGGGAGTCTGATTACCCAGGATGGATATTGTGAGAAAGACATCAGATTAAATAAATAAAAATCAATCAAGAATAGCCTGTGTGAAGGACGTGTTTTCTAAACGAAAAGAGTTGTTCACAAAAGCCTTCAGCCTTGATCTGAAGAAGAGAATTATTAAGACTGTCATCTGGAGTACTCTACTGTATGGGGCCGAATCGTGGTCTTTGAAGAAAGAGGATGTGCGGAAGCTGGAGAGCTGTGAAATGTGGTTTTGGAGAAAAGTCTTGAACATCTCTTAGTCAGACAAAGTAAACAACGAAGAAGTACTGTGACGTGTTGGTGAGAAGACAGCTATGATATCTATTATCACTAGAAGACAGAGTAGATGGCTTGGTCATTCTCTACGGCATGGTGATCTTCTCCCGCTAGTAATAGAGGGGAGAATAGAAGGCAGGAGGCCTCCTGGAAGACCCTGAACAGGAATGTTGGACAGAGTAAAGAATAGCGGCCCCTATGTAACGGTCAAGAGATGTGCCATGGAACGGGAGCGATAAGGAAGGACCTGCCTGTAGGCAGAGCACAAAGCGAGCGAGCGAGTTGAATTAATACACCTCAGATCCATCCTACATTCTAACCAGGATAAAGTGCTGACTGAACACAAATACACACACACAAGGTGCTTCAGCCTACAGACTCTCAGCACCTTGGATTTTTTTTTTCATGGTGTATATTCAACCAGCTAGTGACTAAAATACTCTTATACTAAACCTGAATTGTGACTGGGTCGATTTGGTGCTGTTTCCTTTTCCATACAATGTTCATCTTTGTTTTCCACCCAACAAAAATGGATCCCTGTTGGAGATTCAGTTTAAAAATGACAAGTTTGAAGTTTATATATATTTTTTGTGACTTACTGAGAAATTGATTGGAGGACGAGGGGCGAATTTCACTGCTGTCCTGTTTAGGTGTATAACCTGGAGTTTTAAAAAAGAAAATATACAGTACACTTTAGATACAGTTTCATTTCAATATTTAAGTATTGCCGTTCTTGTATAAACCCTTTAATGCCATGCGTCCATGCATATCATCATTTTATGGCTGTTTTTAGAAAATACTGTATAAGATGTGAACACCTGCAAATAACCCGAGATAATGACTTTGACATAAACCACTTTGATTTCTGTTGCTTTTTTTTTTTTCTTCCAGTTTTTGGTGCATCTGGTATATCTTTGCAAAAATCCTAAATTTATTAGAGAGAGAGAGAAAATGGTGGAGAAGGAAAGAGAAGGATCTGGCTGGAAGACTTGGAGTGAGGCTGAAGTAGTAGCAAAGAACAGGATGAAATGGAGAGATTTTTGTGACTGCCTTAAGTGACATGTTGGTGCTGAAGGACAAAGATGATGATGATGAACACCATTGTATTTTTTTGTCAATCGAAGTTTATCCTTCAAAATAAAATGTGCAAATATTGTGTGTCAAAATTAGTGATATATATATATATATATATATATATATATATATATATATATATATATATATATATATATTAATTGTATATTTTTGGTCATAAATGTGTAAAGGTGTTTTTTTTATTTTTTGGAACACAGGGAAGGTTTTCTTTTTTATTTCAGGTACAATGCCTTCCTTTTTTTATACTTGTGGACAATCCATTGACACTTAAGTATAAAAAAAATGTCTAAGGAATCTGGATTTCAAAAAACAACACATGAAACGGTAAATGCTACAGTACAGGCCTGCTATGCTACATAGAACCATGTTTTTTTCATCTCATCTCATTATCTCTAGCCGCTTTATCCTGTTCTACAGGGTTGCAGGCAAGCTGGAGCCTATCCCAGCTGACTACGGGCGAAAGGCGGGGTACACCCTGGACAAGTCGCCAGGTCATCACAGGGCTGACACATAGACACAGACAACCATTCACACTCACATTCACACCTACGCTCAATTTAGAGTCATCAGTTAACCTAACCTGCATGTCTTTGGACTGTGGGGGAAACCGGAGCCCATGTTTTTTTTCCCTATATTTTTACAGATAATATATTAATGGTACTAGATTAGAAAAAAAAAATTTTAAAGTCAAGTCAAGTTTATTTGTGTAGCGCATTTTAACAATAAACATTGTCGCAAAGCAGCTTTACAGAATTTGAACGACTTAAAACATGAGCTAATTTTGTCCCTAATCTATCCCCAATGATGAAGCCTGTGGCGACGGTGGCAAGGAAAAACTCCCTCAGACGACATGAGGAAGAAACCTCGAGAGGAACCAGACTCAACAGGGAACCCATCCTCATTTGGGCAACAACAGACAGCACGACTATAACATTAACAGTTTTAACATGAAGACAGTTTCGTTGATGTTATAAACTCTTCATTGGTGGAAACTTGAGTGCAAAACTGTTCATGACAACTGCAGTCCTAAAGTTAGCAAGTCAACTGTGGTCCTCAGCCATAAAAGCATTACTGTAAGAGTCCAGAGCATCCTCCAGGTGTAACCCTCAACTGTCCTCATGGGGCCGTCCTTCACAGGAGCGATGTGATAAAACTCCGACCAGACACAGGGCACCAGGATGGATCAAGCTGATTTAAATACATCCATTCTCTTGAAGGGTGCCAATAATTCTAGCATTAGTTGTCGGTATGCTTTTAAAAAAAAGGAAAAATCAAAGGCACCTTTAAACACATTACTGCAATTCACCGTGAACAGCACAGGTAATTTGTGTAGATTTTATTTCATGCTGCTTGATGATTTTGAACCTTTTCAGGCAAAACTTGCTTCAGGCTTAAATGTGATTTATACCAGAAAAAAAAGCTGTATTGATGAAGTATAACCCCTTCGGACATAATGTGTACAATTGTACACATGAAGTTCCATAGCATTTTTCCTTGTGTCTGAAGGGGATAGGATCAGTTCCAGGGTTGGTTCAGGGCCAGTGCTTAGTTTGGAACCGGGTTTTCTGTTTCCACTGACAAAGAACTGGCTCTGGGCCAGAAAAACCGGTTCCAGGGTAGCGCCAGCTCTTTGCTGGGCTAGAGGAAAGAACTGCTTACGTCAGTGGGGGGGGGCGGAGTTGTTAAGACCAAAAACAATAGCCAGACTGCGAGAGGGCGCCATTTTTAAATAAGCGACGAGATATCATGGATGCAGTAAAGCAGCAGTCATCCATTATTGTTGTCGCTGCTTCTTCTTCTCCGTGTTGTTGTTGCTTCGATGTTCACGCCAAGGTTTATGCAAACACAGCAACGTAACTGACGTATACAGTGACATAATGACGTGGCTCCCCTTAGCACCCCGAGCTATGGAAAAGCAAACTGGTTCTCAGCTGGTTCGCAAGTTGAACGAGTTGTGAACCAGCCCTGGAACTGATTTGGTGGAAAAGGGGTATGATTCATGAGCAGAACTGATGGAGGGAGGTTTCACCTTTCATCAGACACCAGTCATGAGCATTGATGACTTTTTGCTTCCATTCAGTGGTGTGGTCTTCACACAGACTGGTGATGGTCTTGACCCTGCAAAGAGGAAAATATTTTTCTCAGTCATGAAACAAAACCTACTTTTTAATGAAGTCTGTCATCTGATTATCACTATGATGACTTAACCAATCCAATCAATAATTACTGATTAGTGTCTGATCATTCCAAACGAGACTGATTATTTTCCGATAAGAGCAGTTTTATTCCCCTTTTACCAAAGCAATTTGACAACAATCAATTTTTTTATTTATTAAAGAACATCATACTTTTTATCCATTTATAGTTACGTATAATGTTTGTGAAACAAGTTACTTCAGCAGCGATAAACAGTTGTTCCCTCATCAGCTTCTCTTGCCATGTTACAAAGGAACCGCAAAAAAAAGTAAACTCCTCTGTCCGGAAGATGTCGGAAAAATTAATTAGAATTTCACCTCTGACTGCTACAAAGAGCTGATCCTGGAGACTCCTTCCATAAATGTGACATAAACATCTCCTTACTTAAAAAAAATCACCATATCAATGATTAGACACTTTCTTTTTTTAGAGTGGCGTGTTGGCTGTAAAAGTCCTTGTGAATGAGCTGTTACTATAGAACCAATAACATTAGAATGAGCGCATGAATATAAACTAGATTTCAGAGATGCTGCGGAAAAAAACAGCTCCTAATCTCGAAGAGATGTGTAAGTGATACATGTAAGCTCGGGTTAAAGTTTGTAGTCATTGTAAAATCAGATTTAAAGGTAGACTACCTTTCAGATTTTTCAAGTGTAGGTCATGAAAAGAATTTTCCCGGACACTCAATTAATTTTTTTTTCTTTTTCTATTTTTTTTTCTGTGTTTGTGTAGTTTGATGTTTGTTTGAGTGTTTTGTCCACTGGTTGGTGTAGCTCCAGACCTAGTTTTGGGCGTCGGTTCCCTCCAGGCCTTGGTTCGCTGTGGGTGATGCCTGTGCTCCCAGCTATGGACTGCAGTGAGCTCGTTGCTCATTTTACATCGTGGTTGTCCAGCGCTCTGTGCTTTAACGCTTGGCGTGATGTTCCGAGCGATGTTGCTTGGTGGTGTTGCGGCAGCTGTGCAGGCGGTTTGGGACACACCAGCGCTCTGCGTGGCGGAGCTTCTCTGCTCGCTTTGTGGATCCATGGCGTGATGTTCTGACCAATGTTGGTGACGGCGTCGCGGCGGCGGTGCTGGAGATGTGGGACTTGTTTTCGTGCGCCTTTTGGTGGGACTGTGGCTGCTACACCACGGGAATTACATCCTGACCCCTACTTGGTGGACTTTTTACCTTTTATTTATTTTATTATTATATTTTTTATTTATTTATTTATTTTTTCTTTGTCTACTATTTAAAAGCATCCTTGGGTTTCTTGAAAGGCGCTATATAAATTTAAATTATTATTATTATTATTATTATTATTTATGTTTAGTGGCCGAAAGCTACTGAATTAGAATCACAGACTTCCAATTTTATTAGTTTAAAAAAAATAGAACAATTAATGAATTTGTCTCCATGTGGCCCTAAATTCTCTGCTATTTTTTCCTGCTTCACCATGACCCAATTCAAGATACTACGTCATGCATCATGTGGTGGGCTTTCGCCGTTCACACAAGGCATTGTGGGATACAAATTTGAAACAGGAGAGAAAAATGGAGGACGTGCTATGGGTGACGAGATGTGGTGAGTTAGGATCCAAAAGCAGAAACACAAACCAGAAAATCCAATGAATAAAAGAAGATTTAATTGAAGTCCAAGAGAGTAAACGAACAAAAATAGCAAAAATAGTCCAGACAAAAATGAGGTAGGCAAAGACAAAATGCTAGTATGAAAAAACATGAAAAATAGTCCTGACAAAAAACTGCAAACAAAAAACGCAGCACAAAAAAACATGAAAAAATGGCAAGACGAGAGTGTAAAAACTGTGGCAAAGAATAGGCAAAAACAGACAGCAAAAATCCAGGAAGCAATAATGGCACAGAGATGACGTGAGAAACCAACAAGACATTCTGGCAAAGTCCCCTTCTGAAAACGGCCTATTTATGCACAGCAGAGCAAACCAGGAAGTGGATGCTGGCAAGATGGAAGTCCCGTCCCAGATCCAGATTAGTGCTGAACTGGGAGATAATGATTCTCCGGAGTGGAAGTCCAGGGCGGATCATGACAGGATGTGAGTGTGTGAATGAAATGTGAAAGCGACTACAGTAACAGAAAGCGAGAAGAAAAGACGTTATGTTATATACGAAGGAAAGGAAACGCAGGACCAAACTAATAAATATGGGCGCTCAGCGAGCACCTCGGTGTGATCAGCTGTTCGTTTAGCGACAGAATGATGGAACTGTCAGTGCACGCTCAAAGGTAAACCTGTAGATGGCAGTAATGCAACACTGTGGATGCCAGCTGCTGTAAAACCCAAAAGAAGAAGAAGAAGGTAAACCTGCGCATGCGCACACGGACTTCCTCTGTCTGCTTGACTGCGCCAAGCGAGCGATTTCATGCACATTATTTGCTTTAATCTCCTCAAATTAAATAACTTCCCAGCCACAGAATGGCCTGATATTTTGTGAGATATTACAGAAATAATCATATATTACAATCACCACATTTCAGACGGAACTAAATTTCACCAATTTTATGAAATCGAAAGGCCGTCTAGCTTTAAGCAATAAAATTAATAAATATCAAGAGTAAAAACTTGCATGACTACGCGTTCTCGACAGTCCACTCGGGTTTCTTCATGACTTGTTGAAGGGTTACTTGAAGGCAGTGTAAAAGAGAAATGGACACAACATTCCTCTGGACTTGGACCTGTGTGTGAATAACAGGTGAGTTGTGATTGAATTAATTTTACTCGAATAAAAAAATACTTTTGTTTTGAAATCTGACATATTGAGGAATGGATATTTAATAATAATAATAATAATAATAATAATAATAATAAAAACTTTTATGTAACCTTCATTCAAATAAAATACCATGATCAGGACAATCTTATTTTCAATCCCACAGATTTCAAGTGTAACTTCACCCCCAGCTCTCAGCCTAACTCCACCCACTGCATAATATAAAAAACCAAAATGCCAAAAAGTGGGCAAGGAACTGAGGGGGGAGGGGATTGCCTGAAGATGGGGGTGGGGTGGTGAGGCAAAATAGATGTAAACTCCTGTGAATGATGACTCTCGATCAGCATATATTTGAAAATGAGTCACGATTTCACAAACTCCCAGTCAAGGGCGGGGTCTGGGGGAGATGGACCACCCACCTCTGATTAGAGGGCATTAAAGGAGAACTGGAGGCAAATTTTTTATTATCAAAATTCTATTTATCTCCTTTTGTTAAATATTAAAAGTTAAAGTCCTTTCCCGCACCATATGGCGCATCGGGCGGCGCCGATCTCCATTTCTGTAGCCCTTCGGCCTCTCGCCTATTACATAGCTAAGGTTACAGTGGGGGGCCAGTCCTCTGGTAACCACGAGAGTTTTATTAAATATAGGAATGCGTTTTTGATCGCTATTTTGTCACTGCTATAGCAAGTTACGAGTATTTGAAATATGCTCCGTAATATATCAGTCCATATGTCAAAGCAATGGCCGTAAACAAGATTCTTTGAGACCTGTGAGAGATATCGTAGGACGGAAGTAAAATGTGCAGCGGAAGTCAAAGTGACCGACATCTGCCAACATTGTCAAAAGATGCGCGCGCCCTCTTTCGAATGCTGACATAATCAAGCCGGAAGTTTTGTTTGTTTTGATAGCAATCAGGAAAGTTTTAAAAAAGTAGGCAGTAATCGTCATTTAAACTCGTTTTTGTGCAACATTTCGTTTGGAAAACAGTTTTCAAAATGGCGGCACTGACACCTGGCTGACACTTCACGTTTAGAAGTCTCGCACAAGTCTCGTGAAGATTGCGCGGATAAACGATGCCTGCCGTGGACCAAAACGAACTAAATTCAACACGGCTAAAAACCGAATAGGCCGATAAGTATAATATTTAATTGCAATTAGTTGCCAATACGAGTCACGATATAAGGTTACTGAAACCGAAAAAGTAATTGAATAACACGTTAATGAAGAAATAAAGCAAGTTTAAAAATGACTTCAGTTCCCCTTTAATATTTTTCTTCTTCTTCCTCTTCTTTTTTTTGTACCTTTAGAGGTAAAATGTCTTGTCATTGGGGCAGGATCAGTACACACTAAGGTACTTATCTGTACCCTTTATATAATACTTGGGAACATGTATGGCCTTTTTTGACCCTAAAAAGGGACACATAGTTACCTTGAGGTCCAATTATGTGCCCAAGGGGCGTACATTAGTGTAGACTGTACCTCAGGGGACGGAAATGGACTCCTGTCAGCATGGGCCTTGGAAGGTTTAACCAGTAGATGGCGTTTTGCGTCATTTTCAACCCATAAAATGCTGATTTTTATCAAAATGGTCATTTTGTCAATATTAACACAAGCATTGACGTGTTTCATCACAGTACAGTCAAATCATTGAAGTATGCAGTACATTTTTAAAGCTTAAGCAGCCCAAAGAAAAGTTTATGACCTACGTGAACTTTCTTGTGACGTTGGTGTGTGTTGTTGTTGTTGTTCCTCTGTGTATTCCTGTTGAGGTGCACAAGTTGTAGCTAAATGAGAGAAAACACGCTTTACACGCAGTGTTGTAAAGTTTAAAAGATCGCAGGTCTGTACAGGACTGAACTGTACATAACAAGTAAAACCTGCTTGTAATAAATACGCAACAACAGGTGAATTAAGCTTGTAATATTCACTTTGGGGTAAATCTCTGACTGATACAGGGTTAATAAATGACGTGAAAAAAACCCACCATCAAACAAACAAACAAAAAAAACCCAGAGGTTTTTTTTTTCACCTTTTACTGTCTGGGAATGTGTATCTGTACTTAAACAGAAGCGGGTCATGACTTCATCTGTGATTAACAAAAGACAAACGGTCAGAAACACAGGAAGTGATGTGCAATATGAAAAAAAAAAGATTAAACTTCATTTTCTACTTACTGTTGCATGTTTTGGAGCACTGAAGAATCAGGAGAACCAGCAGGAGAGAAGAAGAACAAGAGAACATCGCTGCAGCTGATGGTGATAATAAGGATAATGATGATGGTGGTGTGAATGGGGCAAACAAAAAAGAACCAAAAAGAGCCTGGCTTGTGGTTATTGCCTGAAGTGAAGCACGCCTTGCTGTCATCGCAATCACCAGAGCTGTTCTAAATATACATTTCCTTTCTTTGAGAATGCTCTTGATGATACTTTGACATCATTTTCAGTTCTCAGCTTGTTTCATCTTATGATGCTACTGAAATGTGTGTAAAGTTTCAATAAGAATTACAATTACGTCAATTCATCAACAGTGAACACAATGTTTATCAGCACCTATTCAATGTGTATTATAATGTTAAAATGATCTGTTTGTTATCACATCACAAAGAGTCTCTTTTCTAAAATAAAATTGCCTTCAGGACAGTTCTGTGTTGCTCTTCTGCATTATCCTGAGTACTGCTTCTGCATTTCCAGTTCTTTCATGACACTTGCAACTGCAGTATTTTACACTTGCTCTACTGATGAATGCCAACAATGTTGCTGGAAAAAAAAGAGCTGCACTATTTCAGGATTTCGTATTGATTATAAAATACTACTATTGACCTTTAAAGTGCATATCATGGGTAAATTCAGGAGCAAGCTCAATGTAATTCTCCTATTTTACATTAAACTTTGATCAAATATCTGTAACATTATGCATTCTCTGCAATTTTTTTTTACCTTGCGCAATACCAGAAAAATTCAATTGAAATCAAGCCATTTGAGGCGAATTGGTCCGCCTCTGAAAAAACGTGTGTGGTATTTTCCCTGTGGGTGGGTGGAGCACGGAGGACGGCAGGACAGAGATCAGGTGAAACAAGGCTTTTATTGCCACACTTTTCAGTCTAACAATCTCGGACGCACAGAGACACACACATATATCAGCGTCTCGTCCAGGGATGAGCTCCTTCTGCTCTCGCTCTCCCTCCTGATATAGGGCGCAGTCACTGGGAAGACACACAAACACAGGTTAATTGCTCTCAGGTGACGTGATTCTGCCACTTACCTTCCCTGACTCCGCCCTCCTGTCACAGACTGGCGCTTGACCACGCCCCTGCTGCCACAACGTGGCATTTGGATTTCCCAGCAAACATTGATTTTCGTGATGTTGCATGCGGGACGCCTCCCTCTTAATCCTACGTCAGCGCTGGTTTGTTTATGAGAAAACGACCTGGTGATTTTCTGCAAATTTCTTCAACGTTATCACATAATTATTAAAATGGTTAACAGATGTATCGTAGGAGGGCGTAGCAACACCAATCATGATGGGATTAGTACTCATCGTTTTCCAAAAGACCGGACAATGAGAGAGAAATGGGAGCGCTTGGTCTACACAGGCTGTGCACTGAAACCGTGCAAAGCTCTCGCAGCCTGCTTGCGCTTCTGCAGATAATGTCACGAATCTGGCTCCAGACTCCCTTGGGATTTTTCCAGACGCGTTTTTTTATTTTTTTCTGCTGTAGACAGATGGCCTTGTGCAAAATTACCCATCTGGATGAGTGTGTAAAGGGACATACTTTCATAAAAAAAACACGAAATTGGTCCAGAATATGCACTTTAAAGCACTGAATGGTCCCGCACCACAGTACCTGAGTGAACTTCTGCTCCTCTATGACCCACCACGTCTACTTAGATCAAAAGGTGCAGGCTATCTGCTGGTACCTCATATAGTGAAGGCTACATCGGGGGTGGAGCCTTTTCTTACAAAGCCCCACAGTTGTGGAACAGCCTTCCAAGTAATGTTCGGGAATCAGACACAGTCTCAGCATTTAAATCTAGGCTGAAAACACATCTGTTTAGTCAAGGCTTTTGTTAATGGTGTTTATGAGGTAAAGGTGTAGATCTGGAGGGTTCTCAGACAGAGTGTTTTGGTAAACTGGGATATATGGATGCTGTCAGTCCCCCACTCGCTTGCTCACTTGAGTTTGTTGATGGTGTAGTGGCTGGCTGCTTTATGTCCTGGGGCTCCCTCATGCCTGTGTTACCTTCTGGCTCTCCCCTTTTAGTTATGCTGTCATAGTTAGTTGCCGGAGTCCTTGTGTGTACTCAGTGCAATATGTATACTGTTCCTACTTATTCAGGTGACATTGGGCATACCTAACAACCTGTGTTTTGTCACTCCCCCCAAAAAAATCTGTCCCTCTGAGTTACATGTCGGTCCTGGGATCGAGATGCTGAATCTCTTCTGCTCCTCGGACCTGCCTGATCCATCCTGGTGCCCTGTGTCTGGTTGGAGTCTCATTGCATCACTCCTGTGGAGGACGGCCCCATGTGGACAGTTGGGGATCTCGCCTGGAGGACACTCTGGACACTTACAGTAATAGTTTTATGGCTGAGGACTACAGTTGACTTGCTAACTTTAGGACTGAAGTTGTCATGAACAGTTTTGCACTCAAGTTTCCATTAATGAAGAGTTTATAACTGTAGCAGTTCGTATGGGTGGAGCACAGAAAGCACGGCAGGCCAGAACTGAATTCTCAATAACTCTCTTTTATTTTAGGTTTTCAGCTTTTATATTCACTCATATATACACACACACACACACACACACACACGTGTTCTGGTCAGGAGCGCTCTCTTCCTCTGCTCTCTCTCTCCTTATATAGGGCGTGGTCACTGGGGAAGACACACAAACACAGATTAACCAACATCAGGTGCAGTGATTCTGCCACTTACCTTCCCTGACTCTGCCCTCCAGTCACAGACCTACGCTTGACCACGCCCCCGCTGCTACATACCCCCACCGCCTGACTCAGGCCGGGCAGCCGTCCGACCTGCAGCTGACTCCCCCCCCCGACGGGAGAGGAAGTCCGCCAAAGCCATCTGCTCCCCCGGCCTGCACTGAAAAAAATGGCTTGTTAAATTAACACAAAAAAATCTTGTACATCGGTTGCACTTATTAAAATCATATCCACTAAGACCAATTAAGTCATGTTCAGTCAAACAAACATGACTTAATTGGTCTTAGTGGATATGATTTTAATAAGTGCAACCGATGTACAAGATTTTTTTGTGTTAATTTAACAGGCCATTTTTTTCAGTGTGTGGACCACCTTGAAATTAAAGGGTTGGAGTGCCAGATACCAACGGGTGATCCGCGCGTTGGCATCCTTCATGCAGTGGAGCCACTGGAGGGGCGCTTGGTCCGAACAGAGGGTGAAAGAGCGCCCCAGGAGGTAGTAGCGGAAGGCAAGGACTGCCCACTTGAGGAGTGCTCACCAGGCACTCCTTTTTGATGGTGCTGTAGTGCCCCTCACGCACTGACAGCTTCCTGCTTATGTACAGGACGGGGTGGTCTTCCCCCTCCACCTCCTGGGACAGAACGGCCCCCAGCCCTCTGTCCGACGTGTCCATCTGCAACATAAAGGGGAGAGAAAAGTCAGGGGAGTGTAACAGTGGCCCCCGCACAATGCAGCCTTCACCTCCGAGAAAGCCCGCTGGCATTGCTCCGTCCACTGGACCGGATCTGGTGCCCCCTTTTTAGTCAGATCAGTCAGTGGGCTGGTGACGTCCGAATAATTAGGTATAAACCTACGATAGTAGCCAGCCAGCCCCAGGAACTGTCTCACCCCCTTTTTGGTCTTGGGCCCCGGGCAGGCCGCAATTGCTGCTGTCTTGTTAATTTGGGGATGCACCTGCCCGTTGCCCAAGTGGAAGCCCAGATACCATACTTCCACCAGCCCAATCACACACTTCTTCGGGTTGGCTGTGAGACCCACCTGCCTCAGCAACCTAAGGACGGCCCTCAGGTGTTGTAGGTGCCGTGGCCAGTCATTACTATAAATAATGATATCGTCTAGGTACGCAGCCGCATAGGTGGCGTGGGGGCGGAGGACCCTATCCATCAGTCGCTGGAACGTAGCGGGTGCCCCAAACAGCCCAAAAGGAAGTGTGACAAACTGGTGTAAGCCGAACGGTGTGGAAAAGGCCATTTTTTCTTGGGATAATGGAGTCAAGGGGATCTGCCAATAACCCTTTGTCAAATCCAGTGTCGAGTAAAAACGAGCCGTGCCTAGTCGATCGAGCAACTCATCAATACGAGGCATTGGGTATGCGTCGAATTTAGACACTGCGTTGACTTTCCTATAGTCTACACAGAACCGGACCGACCCGTCGGTCTTGGGTACCAAGACCACCGGGCTGCTCCAGTCACTGTGGGACTCCTCAACGATGCCCATTTCGAGCATGGCCTCAAGTTCTTCCCGAACTACTTTTTTCTTGTGTTCGGGTAGCCTGTAAGGGCAGCTGCGCACTACCACCCCCAGGGGGGTCTCAATGTGGTGCTCTATGAGGTCGGTGTGGCCGGGCAGGGGCGAGAACACATCTGAAAACTCGGTCTGCAACTGGGCGACCTCCGCGAGTTGGGTCGGGGAGAGGTGGTCTCCACAGGGGACTGGAGAGGTACGTGATGCCAATGTTCCCTTTTGAACCTCTGGCCCCAGCTCCGCCTTCTCCGGAACCACCGACACCAATGCCATGGGGACCTCCTCATTCCAGAGTTTGAGCAGATTGAGGTAGTAAATCTGTAGCGCCCCACCCCTGTCTGTTCGCCTCACCTCATAGTCAACATCCCCGACTCGCCGTGTGACCTCAAAGGGTCCTTGCCACTTGGCGATTAATTTGGAGCTCGATGTGGGCAACAGTACGAGAACTTTATCTCCCAGTGCGAACTCCCTAAGGCGCATACCCCTGTCGTACAGGTGGGTTTGCCGTTCTTGGGCCTGCCGCAAGTTCTCCTGGGTTAGGTGTGTGTGTCGAGTTTTGCACGCAGGTCCATAACGTATTGAATTTGATTTTTACTAGGCGAAGGTCCCTCCTCCCAATTTTCTCGCAGCACATCTAGAATGCCGCGTGGCTTACGCTCATATAACAATTAGAACGGGGAGAACCCCGTGGAGGCTTGGGGGACCTCTCGCACTGCAAATAACAAGGGTTCGAGCAATTTATTCCAATTACGTGCATCCTCACTTGCGAATTTTTTAATTATATTTTTGAGGGTGCGATTAAACCGTTCAACTAAACCGTCTGTTTGTGGGTGATAAACGCTGGTGCGGATCGGCTTAATACCTAATAACCCATACAGTTCGTTCAGTGTACGTGACATAAACGAGGTGCCTTGGTCAGTCAGAATCTCTTTCAGGATTCCAACTCAGGAGATGACGCAGAAGAGCACCTCCGCAATACTGCGTGCTGAGATATTGCGAAGAGGCACTGCTTCCGGGTATCATGTTGCATAGTCCACCAGAACTAAAATAAAGCGATACCCTCGTGTTGACTGATCTAATGGCCCGACGAGATCCATCCCAGTTCTTTCAAACGGGGTCTCGATTAATGGAAGAGGGCGCAAAGGCGCTTTTAGAATGGCCGCCGGATTTACTAACTGGCATTCGCGGCACGCCGTACACCACCTACGGACATCGCTGCAAATCCCTGGCCAATAGAACCGGGCCATTATTCGGGCTAGTGGTTTATCCTGCCCTAAGTGTCCAGCCATGGGATTAAAGTGAGCCACCTGGAATACCAATTCCCAATGGCTCTTTGGAATCAAAAGCTGTGTGACTTGATCTTTAGTGTGAGTTTCCTGCGTCACTCAGTATAACCTATCCTTCATAATAGAAAAATAGGGGAAGGACGGGGTGGCGTTTGGCTGGAGCATTTGACCATCGATTACTCTCACTTGGTCAAACACATGCCTCAGAGACTCGTCTCGCAATTGCTCTAATGGGAAATCCCCAAGGGATTCCCTGAGAGAGGAAGGAGGAGCCTGCTGCTCCTCACTCTGACACGAATATGACGTAGACGGCTCTGTGACAGCTGCTTCCGCCAAAGCGACACCAGGACCTCCCCCTGCTGAATTACGGCAGGACCCACTCTTCACTAGATGGCTCATTAACTCCCCGAATCCTGGCCAATCAGTCCCCAAAATTATAGAGTGGATGAGGCGAGGTTTAACCGTTGCCTTTACTCTAAATTTTTCCCCTCGGAAAAGAATGTGGACTGACACTAAAGGGTAGCTGTGAACATCCCCATGCACACACAACACCTTCACCCCCTGTGCTCCCCCCAATGCCTCGTCTTGCACCAGGCTTTGGTGAATTGAGGTCTGATTACAGCCAGAGTCCACCAAAGCCTGATATGTATCCCCTTGGATACTCACTGGTATGCGATACGCTCCAGCCTGATCGAGGGCGGCTCCTGGCACATCGGGGATCCGAACCACCACGCCCACTTCCATCGCCGAACACTGCTGTTGGAGGTGGCCTGGCTCTCCGCAGCGCCAGCAAGCTGGCCTGGGCTTCCTCTCTGCACCGGCGCTCTGGGGCTCACTCACCTGGGGGGGGAGACAGACCCAGAAGGGAAAAATGGTAGGGCACCGCGGGTGCGACTGGCTGGTTGGGGTGGGGCTGGCCCCCGCCTCCGCGGTGGGGCAATGGAGTGAGGACGAAACACAGGAGGAGAGAGGGGGAGAGAGAGAGAGAAGAGGGAAGAAGCGGATGTCCGCTGTCCTGCCGTCGGAACAGCCGCCAAATGGTCCTCCACCAGCTCAATGGCCTGATCCAGCGACACCAGGCGGTGGCACTGGAGCCACTCCGTGGTTCCCTCTGGTAGGCAGGCGATGAACTGCTCCAGTACCACCTGATCGATGATCCCCTCGGCGTCGCGATTGTTGGCCCTCAACCACTGCCAGCAGGCATCCTGGAGCTGCTGGCCAAACGCGAACGGCCGGCCGACTTCCTCCAGACGCAGAGCGCGGAAGCGTTGTTGCTGTTGTTCAGGGGTGCGCCCCACCCGCTGGAGGATGGCCCAGCAAAGGTCCACGTAGACCAGCCAGCAATCGGCAGGGAGCTGTAGCGCGGCCAGCTGCACCTCGCCCATTAGTAGGGGGAGGAGGTGCGCCACGCGCTGTTCCACCGGCCAGCCCAAGGCCTCTGCTGCCTGCTCAAAGAGCGTGAGGAAGGCCTTGGGGTCATCATGCGGGCCCATCTTAGTGAGGGTGGGGGAGAAGGGCCCGTGGTGGTGGAGGTGGTGGACCCCGCCGATGCGAGGAGGTGCCGGAATGCCTGTTGGTCTTCCTGCTGCGCCAGCACCAGGGCCTCGAACCGGTGCTCCTGCTCCTTTCGGAGGGTGACTAGCGCCTGGTGCTGGCTCTGCTGGGCCGTGGCGAGGGCGTGGACCAGGTCTGCGAAGGGGGAGGACTCCATGAGGCTGTTCTTCCTGTGCTCGAATCCCAGGTTTCGGCACCACTGTAGCAATTCATATGGGTGGAGCACAGAAAGCACGGCAGGCCAGAACTGAATTCTCAATAACTCTCTTTTATTTTAGCTTTTCAGCTTTTATATTCACTCATATAGATACACACACACACACACACACACACACACACACACACACACACACACACACGTGTTCCGGTCGGGAGCGCTCTCTTCCTCTGCTCTCTCTCTCCTTATATAGGGCGCAGTCACTGGGGAAAACACACAAACACAGATTAACCAGCATCAGGTGCAGTGATTCTGCCACTTACCTTCCCTGACTCTGCCCTCCAGTCACAGACCGATGCTTGACCACGCCCCTGCTGCCACAATAACATCAACTAAACTGACTTCATGTTAAAACTGTTAATGTTATAGTCATGCTGTCTGTTGTTGCCCAAATGAGGATGGGTTCCCTTTTGAGTCTGGTTCCTCTCAAGATTTCTTCCTCATGTTGTCTGAGGGAGTTTTTCCTTGCCACTGTTGCCACAGGCATGATCATTGGGGATAGATTAGGGATAAAATTAGCTCATGTTTTAAGTTGCTCAAATTCTGTAAAGCTGCTTTGCGACAATGTTTATTGTTAAAAGTGCTATACAAATAAACTTGACTTGACTTGACTATTTCAGGACAGAAATGCACCATCAAGGTCAAGGTTCTTTATTGTCATTTGCATGTTTTCACATGTAAATGAAATTTGTGCCTCAGGGCCAGCAGCGCATATAAATAGAAAAATTAAAATGAAAAATAAATATAAAATAGAATAGAAAATAGTGCAACTGTGATTAAAACTTGTTCAGGTGAACATTGAAAACTACAATATGTGCAAAATGCAAAATGAGGGGAGTGGGGGGGGGGGCAGCATCAGAGCTTAGGCTTAGTGTTCATCAGTTCATTAAACAATCACCAGCAGCACTACCGTAAACTCCCGAGGCAGGTAATGCGGGCAGCACTTTAGCGACATAAACTCCACAGATTCAGAGCAATGCTGGCTTACCAGGACACAGTTTGTGCACCAGTTTTTGTTGATATAAGCACAGAGTCCTCCACCACGGCTTTTCCCTGACAGCTGATTGCTGTTGGTGCAGAAGAAAAGTAGTCCGTCCAGGTGGTATATGGAGTCTGGCATGTTGTCATTCAGCCAGGTCTCGGGGAGCAGGAAAGCACAGCAATTCCTCATCTCCTTGTGGAAGTTCAGTCTCAGCCTGAACAGGTCGATCTTCTTGTCCAGAGAGCTGATGTTAGACAGGAACAGATTTGGAAAAGCGGGTTTGTTGTTAGCCCTTAGCCTAGCTAGTAGGCCAGCTCTCTTCCCCCTCTTCTGCCTCCGGGCACACCATTGTCTCCTTGCACACTGCTGCTTTGTTTTCTTTCCTCCACTCTCCTTTAGCAGCCCAAAACGTCCTAACGCTGCCTTGACGTCTGGTTTCAGTCCCACATTCAGGTTCCTCAGAATAAATAGGTCCTATGCGCTGTATTTCAGCCTCAGTTTGTTGCACGAGTTAATAGAAAAGGTAGGAAGGGGTCGTACGCTAACCGGGAGCTGAGAAGCTGCTGCACCACTGAGTGCCGCCATCTTGTGTTCCACACCATTGAATTAACAAGGAGAAAAATTGATAAAAAAAACCAAAAAAACTTTTAGTCTCTGTTATTCCAGTAGGGGGCAAAATAGAGCTGGGCCATAAACTCAGCCACAAGTTGTTCCTGAAACAAGTTGCCCCAGTACAACTGCCCGTCGAAATATGATTTGTTCCAGAACAATTTGACACCAGTGGACACAACTTGCTCCACTTTATGAGGTGATGCAACTTGTTCCGTTACATCTTGTTTCAGGCACAATTTCTTCCTGCTTACCATCTAAACATAATCAGTAGCAAGTAGGAGGGCTTATGTGTGTACGGTATCGTTCATCTGGGTCTTTTATCAGCCAGACAAGACCGCTTCATGGCAAATGCAGTGGTCGGTCCTTCTCAAGTGCTTTTCCTTGCCAAACTTCTCTGCCTTTAAACAATACAGTCAAGCAATTTCCAAGCCAATCACAGTGATAAGTGGACTAAAGAAGAAGCTCTTACCCTCATCCAGTTGTGGGGAGATGCAGATACCCAGTTGGATTTGGAGAAATCAGGCCGCAATGAGCCAATTTACCACCAAATCACAAAGCAGTGAGAGGACAATAAAGCATGTAAAAAACAAGCTTCTGATCACTGATTTGTGCATGCGCATTCTTGTGTTTACCTGTCTAACCTCTGGTTTGCCACTGATAGAGAGTGAGCATGTAAATATGAAGGAAAGTAGGCGCAACTTGTTCCCACTGCCCTTGGCAACTTTATGCAAAAATTTTTTTCCAACAGTTTACTGATCGTCTTACAAGTATATTTTTGTATTGGATCTTTCATTTTTAGAAATAAGCATTGTTGCATACATTTACATACTTAAGAAAACAAAAAAATCTTTAGATTACATGTTATTATAACTAAAATGCCACGTGGGTTTCCTCCAGGTGCTCCAGTTTCTCCCACAGTCCAAAGACATGCAGGTTAGGATAATCGGTGGCTCTAAATTGACAATAGGTGTGAATGTGAGTGTGAATGGTTGTGTGTCTCTGTGTCAGCCCTGTGATGACCTGGGGACTTGTCCAGGGTGTACCCCGCCTCTCACCCATAGTCAGCTGGGATAGGCTCCAGCTTGCCTGCGACCATGTAGAACAGGATAAAGCAGCTAGAGATAATGGATGGATGGATGGATGGATGGATGGATGGATAACTAAAATGTCTTTCACTGTGAAGATGCTCTTGAGAAGAAATTTTACAGAAAGAGTTCTTGAAAAATAATTTATTTATGTCAAATTCAAAAAACACCAGATTTTTTCAGTATAATATCAGACATAAATCCAGCAATAATTAACATTTTGAGAAGTTTCTTGATAATGTCCTTCAAATTAGGAACAGTAATGAGCATGTAAAATTTTATGAATGCAGGTCATCTAGAAACAAAACTTTTCTATTTTAAATTTGGAGAAAAAAATGATATTGAGGAAAATGGTTGAAAAAATATACAGTGTGGTTTATAAGAGAAACTGATGTGCGTGTATATCAAAATGAAAGATGAATAAACATTATTTCAACTGGAAACAAACTGGTCAGGGATATATGTGATGTGATGTGATGTGATGTGATGTGATGTGATTAAGAAATGGGCAGAGCTTAGTTGCAAAATTTCAGATAATGTGATGATCACGAGTTAACAAAATCTCATCTCATTATCTCTAGCTGCTTTATCCTGTTCTACAGGGTCGCAGGCAAGCTGGAGCCTATCCCAGCTGACTACGGGCGAAAGGCGGGGTACACCCTGGACAAGTTGCCAGGTCATCACAGGGCTGACACATAGACACAGACAACCATTCACACTCACATTCACACCTACGGTCAATTTAGAGTCACCAGTTAACCTAACCTGCATGTCTTTGGACTGTGGGGGAAACCGGAGCACCCGGAGGAAACCCACGCGGACACAGGGAGAACATGCAAACTCCACACAGAAAGGCCCTCGCTGGCCATGGGGCTCGAACCCGGACCTTCTTGCTGTGAGGCGACAGCACTAACCACTACACCACCGTGCCACCCCAAAATAGAACTTTTTGGTTTAAATGAGAAGTGTTATGTTTGGAGAAAGGAAAACACTGCATTCCAGCATAAGAACCTTAACCCATCTGTGAAACATGGTGGTGGTAGTATCATGGTTTGGGTCTGTTTTGCTGCATCTGGGGCAGGACGGCTTTCTATCATTGATGGAACAATGAATTCTGAATTATACCAGCGAATTCTAAAGGAAAATGTCAGGACATCTGTCCATGAACTGAATCTCAAGAGAAGGTGGGTCATGCAGCAAGACAACGACCCTAAGCACACAAGTCATTCTACCAAAGAATGGTTAAAGAAGAATAAAGTTAATGTTTTGGAATGGCCAAGTCAAAGTCCTGACCTTAATCCAATGGAAATGTTGTGGAAGGACCTGAAGTGAGCAGTTCATGTGAGGAAACCCACCAACATCCCAGAGTTGAAGCTGTTCTGTATGGAGGAACGGGCTAAAATTCCTCCAAGCCTGCAGGACTGATCAACAGTTACCGCAAACATTTAGTTGCAGTTATTGCTGCACAAGGGGGTCACACCAGATACTGAAAGCAAAGGTTCACATACTTTTGCCACTCACAGATATGTAATATTGAACCATTTTCCTCAATAAATAAATGACCAAGTATAATTTTTTTTCTCATTTGGTTAACTGGGTTCTTTTTATCTTCTTTTCGGACTTGTATGAAAATCTGATGATGTTTTAGTTCATATTTATGCAGAAGTATAGAAAATTCTAAAGGGTTCACAAACTTTCAAGCACCACTGTACGTTTCCCCACACTCCAATGTGCTGTTATGTACTATAAACAAATAAACATGTTACAGTAAGTGCACACAAGACAACAATAGGTAAATATACTAGACAGCTAGACAGACATGGATATTGCATTATGTACACAAATGTACATAATACATTTTTTTTCTCTCCATGCTTCCACGGAAGGCAGTTGCATTTTCTGCTCTCCCTCTCCCTACTTTTTTCCCTGCTTGTGCTTCTGTGTCTTGTCTCGTCTGCTGTACTTTTTGAAGAGACTCTTCCTGCATTACTTTCTAAACTAAAAAAGCATGGAATTGATAAACTGGTCTCCTAACGAAATTGATACAGTTTTCTTGATGAGAAGCTTGGGTTTGGGGGAACCCGTTTGTCCTGCCGGAATGTTTGCGGCTGGTTAAACGATGGATGCGTGGGAGTGGTGGCGGGTCGTGTGCCTGGCGATTCTTTCTGTGGAGGACATTGAAGATATCTACCTATTCGGAACCATGATTACAGGACTTTTGCTGATTAGATTAGGCATTGCCCTGGTATATCGAGGAAATCAGACAATGGTGACAGCTGTTCAAAGCCCCACAAAGCTGCCCAATATGATTGGAGTGGTGGGCAAAGCTGTTGGCACGCAGACTGTGGACATTCAGAACTTTAACCAGAAAATGGTTGTTATCTCAGAGCAGCTTTCAGCTTTGCAAGGAATACATTTTTCGGAGATCAATTTGAATAGAATGGATGGAATGGACAGATATGGACGAGTGGTGTGGACGTGCAAAGACTGCATCTGGAAAGACCAAACAATTCATATCTTATCGATTTTCGGTGCCCTGAGACAGCAATGGCCTTGGTTCAGGCAGTTGCTGAGACAACATTTCCCCCTGAAGGTCACTGCCGGGAGACACTCTCATTCCTCGCATTCTTCTCTAACTCTCCGCGGTCGCCATTTTTACCCCCAGTGTGACAAGCGGGTGCGTGACCAGCGCCTTCATGGCTGCAGGAGCAGATGGCTGCTTGCTTGCGCTGGATTACCTCCTCCACCCCTACCCCTTACCCCTGATTCCCCCCTCAAGTCCTGTGTTTAAAGTGTACTTGTGTTGTTGTGTGCTTATGCAAAGGTTTTTTAAATGTTCCCACACTGTACTCCTGACAGGAGCATAGTGGGGGGGGGGGGGGTGTTCTTTTTTTTCCTTATCTCTCCTCATGTTGTGTTTCCTTTTTATCTTTATCCCTGTCTTCCTGTCCTGTCTACCCTATGTCAATTGTATGTTGTATATGTACGGACGGGCGGCACGGTGGTGTAGTGGTTAGCGCTGTCGCCTCACAGCAAGAAGGTCCTGGGTTTGAGCCCCGGGGCTGGCGAGGGCCTTTCTGTGTGGAGTTTGCATGTTCTCCCCATGTCCGCGTGGGTTTCCTCCGGGTGCTCCGGTTTCCCCCACAGTCCAAAGACATGCAGGTTAGGTTAACTGGTGACTCTAAATTGACCGTAGGTGTGAATGTGAGTGTGAATGGTTGTCTGTGTCTATGTGTCAGCCCTGTGATGACCTGGCGACTTGTCCAGGGTGTACCCCGCCTTTCACCCGTAGTCAGCTGGGATTGGCTCCAGCTTGCCTGCGACCCTGTAGAAGGATAAAGCGGCTAGAGATAATGAGATGAGATGAGATGAAATATGTACGGACAGGTTGACAGCTAATTTCGCTGGTACATGTGACTAGTGACAATAAAGGGCATCATCATCATCAAATGGATGCACAAAGCTCATTAACAATGTTTATTCACTGAAAACAGTGATTTATAAAAAAGAAAAATGAAAAAATCTCTAATCTGTATTTCCCTCAAAACAATACAACAGCATATGATGTGATGTTTTACCTCATTAATTTATTTTTCTTCAAAATAAACATATTTCAATTTTGATTCTTGCAACACATTTCAAAAAAAGTTGGCATGGTAAAGCATTTACCACTTTGTAATGATGCCATTCCTTCTCACAACACTTAAAAGAAGTTTATTGACTGAAGACACCAAGTAATTAACTGCTTCAGGTGTTATTTTGTCCCATTCTTTCTGCAAACAGATCTTAAGGTTTACAAGAGTATGTGCTTGATGCCATATGTTTTGTTTTAAAATTCTCCACATGTTCTCTATTGGGGACAGAGGGGACAGGTGCCCTCATCTTCCATAGCTATGCTTCTGTAATGCATGCAGAATGAGGTTTTGCATTGTCTTGTTGAAATCTCCCTGGAAAAGATGCCATCTTGAAGGCAGAATATCAAAAGTCAAGTCCTTCCTGCACCATTTCATAGCCCTCGGCCTCTCACCTATATTACATAGCTAGGGTTATAGTGGGGGGCTAGTCCTCTGATAACCGTGAGAGCTTGACTCCCCACTTGCATCTGTATTGCAGCATGCCTAGCCAGATGGCAGCAGGCACCATTTTTATGATGGTCTTTGGTATGACCCAACCACGAGTGTGGATGTAACTCTGTAGCAAAAGATGAATAAGGGTTCTTGATGCAGTGCTGTCTGAGGGATTGGAGATCACGGGGGTTCAGATTAGGCTTGTGCCCTTGCCCTTTACACACTGAAATTCCTCTTCCTTGGATCATTTAATTATATTTATTATGCACTATAGAGGGTGAAATATCCAAATCCCTTCCTATCTTTTTTTGAGGAACATTGTTTTTAAACATTTTAACAATTTTCTCATGCATTTGTTGACAAACTGGAGATTCTCAGCCCATCTTTGCTCCTCAAAGTCCCTGCCTTTCATGGATACTGATTTTATAACAAATCATAATTACAATCACCTGTTGACATCACCTGTTTCAAATCCCATTATTGCTTAATTTAACATGAAATATCTTGAGTTTATTCTGTCTGCAATTAAATACAATTCAGTGCTTCACTACTTTCTTTTTTGTTTGCATTTTCTAATCTGTCCCAACTGGTAGAAATATCAGTTTGGCATGCTTGAAACTGGAACAGGCTGTCCTGATTGCTACTTCTTTTGGTTAGGTAAATCCTTGAGATTTGTCTTTGCTTGAACATTCTACTCTCTGCTTAATGAAGGTTATGTTGACCAGTAATGTCTTTCTTCTTTCATAAGATTATGATCATGATGGATGATGTAATGGCACATAATGTCTCTCTTTTTTCAAGAAATAGTGTAGTCTAAACCAGTGATGTCATGCTTCATCATCAATTTTCATTACCCTGTCATACATAGATAACTTAGCTTTGTTAATCACATCATCATGCAATCACATGACTACAACACACTCTTGAATGTGAATATATACTCATGTTTGTCCTACAATAAACTGAGAAGCGTCTCTGAACAGCTATGTCTGTATGAGTGGCTGTTTGCTCCCGGATCAGTCCATGAGGCAGAATCTCTGAGGCAGCAAAGGTCTACATTCTGAGATCATACTTTATCAATTTGACCTCCTTTGGTACAGACAGATAAAAACCTACAAAAGTTTTCTGGGGGCTCATCCTGGATCTCCATGTGGAAGGTAAGAGACATTTTTTTAAGTACATTGGATTTTCTTCTTCTATTTGGAGACTTGAAATCTGGTCATCTCAATCTTACACATACTGTACAACCCCAATTCCAAAAAAGGTGCGATGCTGTGTAAACTGTAAATAAAAACAGAATGCAATAATTTGCAAATCATGGAAACCCTATATTTCATTGAAAATAGTATAAAGACAACATATCAAATGTTGAAATTGAGAAATTGTATTGTTTTTTGAAAAATATATGTCCATTTTGAATTTGATGTCAGCAACACATTTCAAAAAAGTTGGGACAGGGGCATATTTTCCACTGTGTTACATCATCCCCAATTTTTAACAACACTGTAAATGTTTGGAAACTGAGGAGACTAATTGCTGTAGTTTTGAAAGAGAAATGTTGCTCCATTCTTGCCTGCTATACAATTTCAGTTGCTCAATAGTTCGGGGTCTCTTTTGTCATATTTTGTGCTTCATAATGAGCCAAATGTTTTAAATGGGAGACAGGTGTGGACTGCAGGCAGGCCAGTTTAGCACCCAGACTCTTTTACTACAGAGCCATGCAGTTTTAATATGTGCAGAAAGCGGTTTGGCATTGTCTTGCTAAAAGAAGGAAGGCCTTCCCTGAAAATGATTTTGTCTGGATGGCAGCATATTGCTCTGAAATGTGTATATATCATTCAGCACTAATGATGCCTTTCCAGATGTACAAGCTACCCATGTCATGTGCACTAATGCCCCTTCATACCATCACAGATGCTGGCTTTTGAACTGTGCACTGATAACAAGCTGGATGGTCCCTCTCCTCTTTAGCTTGCAGGACGTGGTGTCCATAATTTCTAAAAAGAATTTTTACTTTTGATTCGTCAGACCTCGGGACAATTTTCCACTTCACCTCAGTCCATCGTAAAAGAGCTCAGGCCCAGAGAAGGTGGCGGTGTTTCTGGATATTGTTTATATCTAGTTTTAACTTGCATTTGTGGATGCAGTAATGAATTGTTTTCAGAGATGATGGTATTCTGAAGTGTTCCTCAGCCCATACAGTGATTTCCACTACAGACACGTGTCTGCTTTTAATGCAGTGTCCCCTGAGGGCCTGAAGATCACAGGCATCCAATGCCAGTTTTCAGCCTTGTTCCTTGCATACAGAGATTTCTCCAGATTCTCAGAATCTTTTAATGATATTATGGACCAGAGATGATGCGATCCACAAATTCTTTGCAATTTTACATTGAGGAACGTTATTCTGAAATTGTTGCACTGTTTGCCCACACAGACTTTCACAGAGTGATGAACCCCTCCCCATCTTTACTTCTGAGAGACTCCGCCTCTCTGGGATGCTCTTTTTATAACCAATCATGTTACTGACCTGTTGCCAATTAACCAAATTATTTTTTTTAGCATTACACAACTTTTTCAGTATTTTGTTGCCCCTGTCCCAACTTTTCTGAAACCTGTTGCTGACATCAAATTCAAAATGTGCATATCTTTTTCAAAAAGTAATAACATTTCTCAGTTTCAACATTTGATATGTTGTCTTTGTTCAATTTTCAATGAAATGTAGGGTTTCCATGATTTGCAAATCTTCACATTCTGTTTTTATTTATGTTTTACACAGTGTCCCAACTTTTTTGGAATTGGGGTTGTATGTGCATCATATAAATCATCCTATGGTGTTTCCTAGGGCCAACTGGATGGTTGTTGTTAGCGTCTGTCTGTCTCAGAAGACAATGGAATATGCACCGAGGATTAGTCTGCAGTTGGGTTGCAGTGCCTGCTGTGGCTGTATAGCCCTATCCTGGAATGGCAGACTCTGCCGCAGTTGCTGCAGATATGGTCTGCGTCTGGCTCTGTGGGTGCTGATGCTGCCCTTTGCTGTCTGCACACTCTCCTCTGCTCAGTCATCTGAATGTCTGCCTCGACGGCAAGCCTCCAGCTGCAGCAGTCTGCAGCTACAGCTTCCCAACTTACTAGGTTGAGGTTGCCTGTCTTCAAATCACATTTACAAACATCTTTGTAGTGAAGAACAGGCCTTCCTGCAGGTCTAGAGCCAATGGCAAACTCACCATACAGCATGTCCTTGGGGATTTGGCCATCCTACATGCAACTGACATGGCCAAGCCAGCGCAAACGCCTCTGGGTGAGCAAGGTGAACATGCTTGGTATCCCTGCCTGTGCCAGGACACACTTGTTTGAAATGTGTTCTTGCCAAGTGATGCCCAGGATCCTTCCAAGGCAGCACAGATGCCTTAGAGCACATTTAGTCTGCGCTCTTGACAGGAGTACAAGGTCCATGCTTCACTGCCATGGAGCAGATTGCTGAGCACACAGGCTTGACACACCTTCATCTTGGTGCTGATGGTCAGCATGGAGTTTTCCCAGACCCTCTTTGCAAGGTGAGCCATTGCTGTTGCTGGCAATTGGATGGTAGTTTTCGGTTATCCCAGTCTCATACATACGTTGACCATATAAATAGGCCTATGGCATTTCCTAGGGCCGATGGGAAGAGACTGTGATTTGAGCTGTCTGATTTGATCTGTCTGACCTTGATTCCTCTGATTTTAATTTGTCTGATTTGTCCAAGTTTTCCTTATCTCCAAGTGTTTCTGGGAATAAGAAGGTTGTTGAGTCTTGCTCAACCACATATATTCTAAAGCTGCTACATACTGTGTGGATATGGTGTCAGTGGTGTTCCCAGAGACAGGCTGAGAAGTTTATACACTCTAAGCTGAGAATTATTTCCCAATATTATAATTTGTTGAAATTTTACCTCACTGTGCTGAGGAAATTCTCTTCCTTTGTGCTTTGTCTGTTGTCTTTTGTGTATGTTGTTTTGTGTCTGTCAAAATAGGTGGAAGTGGTCAGTCTAAGAACTCTTTGACTCTCCCTGATGGCTGCACATTTTGCCAATATGTGGATGACATTCTACTCTCAGCTGAAGAAGAGTCCAAGTGTGAACAAGGCTCTTTGGCTCTTTGAATGCACCTAGCAAGGTGTAGATTTAAAACCTCATGGTCCAAATTGCAGTTCTGTCAGCCTTCAGGGTGATACCTTGGCTTTGACATCTCTCAAGGTGAGTGTCTTTTCTCATCTGATTGACTCTCTGTAGTACTCTAGGTGGCTCCTCCCTTGAGTAAGACTGCCATGCTGTCTTTTCTCAGACTCATTAACTATTGTCATCAGTACATTCCAGACTATTCTCATCATGACAAGATCCTGAGAAAGTTCTGCCTCAAAGAACAGCCCAGTGACATTGTATGGACTGCTGAAATTATGCACTCATTCTGTTATATGAAACAGTTTCTCACATCAGCTCCAGCACTGGGAATGCCTGACTACAATCTGCCATTCCACCTGTATGTCTCGGAGGATGGAGTGACTGCGGTGGGGGTCTTGGCCCAAGAGCATGGCAGAGGTTATCATCCTGTAGCTTATCCATCAAAGACGCTGGACCTAGACCCTGAAGCCGCCGCCAGGCGCCACTAAAACCGCCATTTAGAATTTGAGCCGCCGCCAGCCAATAATTTTGTAAGCCAATTTGAGCCGCTATCTAATAAAATTTGGCTGAGCCACTAAGAATTGTGTACATCAAATAATGGGTTTATCCACATCATGAGCTACAAGAAAAGTAACACAAACATGATCAACTGTACACACTAGTAGTAACACAATAGAGACGTATAGGCATACACTGTAGAGATTTAGAACTGATATCACAGCACAGAGAGCCACCACAAGCTTGCCGTTGTGACTACCTGTCTGGCTTCCCGCCCCTCACACCGTTACCACGATACACTGGGGAACCCGGGAACCCACCCAGAGCATCAATCGACTCTGATATCGACGAGATGGCTGCATTCTTTGCCGCTGCTGAGGGAAAGTGTAAAGGTATTTTTTTTGTTTGTTTGTTTTTTTTCACATACTTCGAGATTGATAAAAAAAAAGTACTCCACCACTCTACTTTCAGCATAGTAAGATAGCTGCCAGTCCTTCACTGGTCATTGCTAGTGAGAGTAGATAGCTAGATGCCTTCCTCGAACAATCCAGATTAGCTTATTATTAGCATTGAACTACAATCTTGCTAGATTTATATTTACAATGAAGTAAGAGACCAGGGGACCTGTGGTAATTTGCTATTTATTCCCCCCATTTGTTTGATCCGTTCACCCGGATATATGCCACACAGTGACGTCCAGTATCAGCCATTTGTAGCCATAAACATTTTGGTGGCTGCAGCAGCCATTAAGGTTTTGGCTGAGTCAGCTAGCCAGCCAATAATTTCATCAGCCAGCCATTATCCTGAAAACAAACGGCTTCGGGGTCTAGCTGGACCCGGTGGTCCAGGGTATGCCTGCATATTTGCATGGTGGTGCAGCCTCTGCTCTCATGGTGACTGATACTGAAAAACTGGTACTGTCTCACCCTCTGATTTTATATGTATCACATCAGGTATGCTCAATTTTAAACAATATTCAGGCACAACATATGAACACTCAGCAACGTTCTGGTTATGAGTCTATCCTGTGTGCCACACAGAACTTGTCTATCAAACCTGTCACATCAGATAATACCCCAGCTCTTTTTTTACACCACCTCTTGTCTTCCTGCTGGTCCAGCCCAGATCCAGCATGGTTGGAACATGACTGTCTAGATGACATTACCTCCACCTCATCACTGAGGCATGATATGTCTCAGACTCCCTTTGTGTATGGTGTGCATGTGCTTGTTGATGGCTCTTGTTAAAAACCTAATGATTTAGTTTTTCTGTGTGTATTCTATTTGTTCTATTGATTCCCATTATGCCTTTGGGGTAGCTCATGATTTTTAAAAAAAATGTGGAACTCACGTGGCTTTAAGGCTGCTAATTGTAAGCCTATACCACATGCCTTTCTTGTCGCAAATTTTTTAGAAGCATGTTCCCTGCCCAAAATAACTGTCCATCAAAACCAAAGGTCATGACTCCGGTGACTCGACTGAGGCCAGTGGGAACTCCTTAGCAGACCAAGTCACTAAGCAGGTGGCCAAAGAGGGCAACCTTGCCCATATGTTTCTGAATCACCAATTTATTCAACGTTTTCACATTTTACTTTGTCTTGTGACAGATTAGACATAGCTCTTCTCCAGACTCAGGTTACTGAGCCTGACTTCATCTTCTACCGTCCATCCTTTGCAAAATTAGAATGATTCCCAATTCAAGATCCAAATTATCACCTTTTCATGTAATTATGGGCTGACCATTCACAACCCCTTAGACCAAAAGTAACCTTGGCGTTTCATTTACAGGTGATCTGGACATGACTGTTGGTGATTACATAAGCTTTGATTGAGAACTTGAAAAGTATACCTGGTGATGTCTCGGTGTCTCTCCCTCTGCCCATGGAAAGCTGACTCACACATTTCTTTCAGGTGATTTAGTATTAGTGCACAGCTTGAATGAGAACAGTTGTCCTCACTGACTCCCAGCCAGAGTGGACACATGCCAGTCAACTGAAAGTGTCTTCCATCATCCCTAACTCTTCTCGTCTCACCCGAAAAGACAGGAGCAATACAGCAATAAAAAAGTCCATGGGGACCTCATCTCCTCTTATCTTTTCACATAAACGTACAGTATTTGTATTAGCTTTCTCATAACACTCACTTCTGGCCTGTATGCTGGCATGACTTGTGAATGCTACTTATATAGTTGCAGCATTGCATGACCTCAAACATAAAGGTCAATATGAGCAAGCATGCATAAGATCCTTTCAGAATCTAAAATGGCATTGATAGAAATATCTGTTTGGCATGCTTGAAACTGGTACAGACTGGACTGATTGCTACTTGTTTTGGTTAGTTAAATCCTTGAGATGTATCTTCACTTGCACATTCTGCTCTCTGCTTAATGAAGGTTATGTTGATCAGTAATGTCTTTCTTCTTTCATAAGATTATAACCATGACAGGTGATGAAATGGTACATAATGTCTCTCTTCTTTCACAAAGTAGTGTAGTCTAAACTACTAATGATCTCATGCTTCATCACCCATTTCCATTATCCTGTCACACATATATAACTTAGCTTTGTCAATCACATCATTATTATCCAATCACATAGCTACAACACACTCTTGAATGTGAATATATATACTCATTTTGTCCTACAATAAACTGAGAAATATCTTTGAACAGCTGTGTCTGTGTCAGTGACTGTTTGCTTCCGCATCCGTGAGGCAGAATCTCTTTGGCGGCAGAAGTCTACATTCCTAGATTACACTTTGTCAATTCAACCTCCTTTGGTACAGACCGATCAAAATTTAACACCAACTTTTTCTGAGTTGAGGTTGTACAACAGTCTTTTAACATGTCATTTTGAGTTCTGCCCAGAACCCATGCATTTCTGGGAGTAATTTCATTTCTGAAATTTGTTGTTTATGCTTAGCAAGCTAGATGACTTTTTGTGCAACATGGTCACTACTAATGACCTTTGATGACTTATAGTGTAAAATCTAATCTAGATTTGGATGTGTTTGCCACATTGTATTTTCTGTTATTGACCTTGCTTGTTTTAATTCTACCCTGTCTCTAAATAAACCTTTTGCATATGGATCCATGGAGGGTTGGCAGAAGTACTGGGCAAACTAGGCAATTGCCCAGGGCAGCAGACCACTCAGGGGTACCTCACCATGAGAAGCATTGCAAAAATTAAGAGCAGGATCATTCAATAATCAATGGCTTTTTCAAGAACAGGAACTTTTATGAACATTTTCAGTTTTAATGGTCATCACAATGGGACATTTTGTTTCAAATTAATCATGCAAGCAAAATATACCAGAGGCCCTTGGTGGGATGGAGATGATCAGAAATGAAACCCAAGCAGTGGTTGTATTTTTTTTTTTACAAGAATTAAGAGAGAATGGCTGAGTGGCTTCATGTACAGGTGCATGGAAATTGCTAAAAAACAAAGGTCAAGGTGGAATTGGCATCTCCTGAGAAATGGTGGAGAATAAAGGGGACTGTTTGCCCAGGAAAGTTCAGGAATCAGAACAGAGGAGTTTTTCATATTTCAAATTTGTAATGAACTACCTGTGATCAACAACATCACAAAATCATTTGATTGAACTGGCTGAAATTTCAACTAGGCACCAAATATGTCGCAAATGGATTACTCCAAAATCACTGAAGAGTTCACAACAGCCAAAGCAAGAAAGGTCCTCTTTTAAATGGTGAGCCAATGGTATTAATTCATTATACCTGTCTTAAGTCAAACATCGGGGTCAGTATGTGATAAATTGGAATTTATCTGGATTGTCTTCACCTGGCCCTGGATCCACACACTGTCTCTGGGAGCCCTGTATTCCAAGGAGAGACTGAAAAAATGTTTGGTATGGTAAAATTTATTAGCTGGCTGGAGTGTCTGTAAGTTGTTTAAATAAATATGCTTTGTAAATATGTCCTTTTTTATTGATAAAGTTCACTATAGTGCTTAACCACCTTTTGTACAGTAGTAAAACATCTGTTTTCAATTCATCAGAAGCCTAAAATATGGCCCTTTTCCACTACCCTTTTTCAGCTCACTTCAGCTCGCTTCAGCTCACTTCAGCCCGACACGGCTCGCGTTTCGACTACCAAAAACCAGCACGACTCAGCTCGCTTCAGCCCTGCTTAGCCCCTAAAACTCGCACCGTTTTGGAGTGGGGCTGAAGCGAGCCAAAGCGAGCCGACTGAGGCTGGGGGCGTGAGCAGACACTCCCCTGTGCACTGATTGGTGAGGAGGAGTGTCCTCACATGCCCACACACGCCCCGCGAGCCCGCTGGGATCTGTAAACACCGTAAACCCGGAAGGAGAAGAATTACGAATTACGAGAATTTCTGAAGCCTTATGTGCCGCCTCGCCTCATCTATACGCTCTTGCCAGTATCTGTTGGCGTTGTTGGTGACAACAAGCCACAGCACCAAGACCAGCAACACTAACGACTCCATGTCCTCCATATTTATTGTTTACTATTCGGGTTGTGAGACTACCGCTTAAAAGCTCACTGATGTCACTGTTTGCGCTGCTTAACGACATCACGTGACGTCCACCCACTTTCGCTAACTCCACCCAATGTGTCCACCCACTTCCAGCCAGCACGGTTCAGCGCGGTTGTAGTCGAAATGCAACTCCAACAGCCCCGCTCAGCTCGACTCAGCCCGACTCAGCACGGCACGGCTCAGCCCGACTCAGCCGCGTTTGTAGTGGAAAAGCGGCAATAGTAAACTTTGACTCACAAAATGCTCACAAGCTTTATTGTCTTGACCAGGATACAATTACAATACACAAAATAACAAACATAAAAGGCGCACACTATTAATTAATGAAGACAGAATTTAACAACTCAGCTGAGTTTAAGTTGCTCTTTAATTATATGATATCAGTCACTCCTTCCAATAGGCCAGGGCTGTGTTGGCACATCTTTAACAGGACAACCAGCCACTTCAACTGCGAAGGTGGTCTCACAATTCACACTGCAGTAAAGAAAAGATTTGGTGTTATGGATCTGTAGACAACACAATTCCAATGATTCCCTTTCACAGAAAATTGCTGGACTGGGACTTTTTTGTACTGATGTTAAAAAAGGAATATTGTCAGTAAGACAGATGAAATAAAACTCTGTGTAACTCAGGTGATTAGGAGGTTGTTTGCCTTTGCTACAGATGTGAGGCCGGAATATCAAAAGAATTTGAGAACTACGAGTGCTTGACTATGCCGCCATAATGTACAAAATCAGAATATAAATCCCTGATACAACCCTGTTTCCAAAAAATGCTGGGATATGGTGTAAAATGTCAATAAAAACAGAATGAAATGTTTTGTGAAGAAGAAGCCAAGAAGCCTTTATTTGTCACACATACACTAAAAGCACAAACATAAGCACCGTGAAATTCCTCTCTGCATTTAACCCATCTGAAGCAGTGAACACACACACACACACACACACACACACACACACACACACACACACACACAGCAGTGGGCAGCTACACTACAGCACCCAGGGAGTAGTTGGGGGTTAGGTGCCTTGGTCAAGGGCACTTCAGCCCATGGCTGCCCCATGTTAACCTAACCATGTTTTTGAACTTTGGGGGAAATTGGAGCACCCGGAGGAAACCTACACAGGCACAGGGAGAACATGCAAACTCCACACAGAAAGGCCCCTGCCAGCTGCTGGACTCGAATCCAGAACCTTCTTGCTGTGAGGTGACAGTGGTAACCACTACACCACCATGCCGTCCCTATATTTAATTGAAAATAGTACAAAGACAATGCGTGGCAGCATGGTGGTGTAGTGGTTAGTGCTGTCGCCTCACAGCAAGAAGGTCCGGGTTCGAGCCCCGTGGCTGGTGAGGGCCTTTCTGTGCGGAGTTTGCATGTTCTCCCCGTGTCCGCGTGGGTTTCCTCCTGGTGCTCTGGTTTCCCCCACAGTCCAAAGACATGCAGGTTAGGTTAACTGGCGACTCTAAATTGACCGTAGGTGTGAATGTGAGTGTGAATGGTTGTCTGTGTCTATGTGTCATCCCTGTGATGACCTGGCGACTTGTCCAGGGTGTACCCTGCCTTTTGCCCGTAGTCAGCTGGGATAGGCTCCAGCTTGCCTGCGACCCTGTAGAACAGGATAAAGTGGCTACAGATAATGAGATGAGATGAGACAAAGACAATGTATCAAATATTGAAACTGATAAATTTTATTGAATGAGTCCAGGTGCTAAACTGGCCTGCCTGCAGTCCAGACCTGTCTCCCATTTAAAACATTTGGTGCATTATGAAGTGCAAAATATGACAAAGGAGACCCTGAACTGTTGAGCAACTGAAATTGTATACCAGGGAAGAACAGGACATTTCCTTTTCAAAATGACAGCAATTGGTCTCCTCAGATCCCAAACATTTACATAGTGTTTTAAAAAGTAGAGGTGATGCAAAACAATGGTAAACATGCCCTATTCCAACTTTTTTTTGGAATTATCATATTCAAAATGCACACATTTTCAAAAAAAAAATCCAATTTCAACATTTAATATGTTGTCTGTGTACAATTTTCAATGAAATATAGGGTTTTCATGATTTGCAGACCATCACATTCTGTTTTGAATCCCAACCATTTTTTCTTTGAAAAGAGGTTGTACAGTATTTCAAGCCTAAAACATACATGTAAAGGGGACATGTAATGACTGTCATAGTGTCACTGGACTATTCCTCACAAAAGCAGACATTGTGCAAAAAAAAAGCTTCTAATCAAGGTCAGAACTGTGCATCACTGAGACACATCTTTGTTGTACTCAAATTCCGCCCCCTGTGCACATCTGTCTGCATGGTGTGCAAGTCTGCAGTTATATCTGAGGTTTCAATACCACAATTTCAGGATTAATTTGTCACTTTGACATTTAAATCAAGTCTGAATTTCACCAAATGTATATAGTGAGATTGGTGTGTGTATTCACTCACTCTATAAGCTTTCTCTGTAGCCAGTGGGTTGGTCATCCAGGATCCAAAGCATGATCCAGATGTTTTAAAAGTGACAGAACAAACAACACACACACACACACACACACACACACACACAGGTCAAATGCCTGTTGAAAATGTGATTGACTGATGGTGGTCAAGTTTTTTTTTTAAGTAATTATGTTATAAAAAATATCCTCTAACAGATTAGCACATACGGTAGATGCAGTGTAGGGCCAAGCCTCAAATTTTACATTTGGTCCCTGAATCTTGTCCTGTGTCTGCATATCAAGTTTTTGTGTGAATCCTTGAAGACAATCTGTTCGAGTAAATTAGGCTCCACCTCCTGAGAATTGATTGATGTGTGGCAGCCATACCATTTAGAAATGTCAACAAGTTTTTGGTTATTATTTCTGTTCACACTCAATAATTTATCTTACCACAACATTTGGGAATGTTAGCCATAAAATCCTAGGTTCTTTCTTTCTTTCTTTCTTTCTTTCTTTCTTTCTTTCTTTCTTTCTTTCTTTCTTTGTTCGGGCTGTCACAAGGAACCAGGATCATGAAGAATTTTGTTTGTAGGACTCACATTACATGAGATATGAACCAAAACATAAAATCCCATTGGGCTGATTGGATTACCTGGAACTTCCACTCCGAAATCCGGTTTAGGTGCAGAAGGTGTGACTTAATGAAAGAAAACACAACACATTCCACAGGATGGCTACATAGATTAAATTATCACCAAATAAGCCATGAACTTTATTTACATAGCACTTTAACAACAGCCCTTGCTGAGCAAAGACAGCGGTCATTAAAGAACAAGATGATAAAAGGCATAAAACCAAAATACAGCACACATACACAATCTGTTCTAGAATAAATTTATGTATCTTCAAATGGTAATGAAAAGAGATGAGTTTTAAATGCAGATTTAAAGATGCAAATAATAGAAGAAAACCTCATATGCAATGGTAAACTATTCTAGAACTTTGGTGATGCCACTGCGAGTGCGCAGTCATGCTTTGTTTTCAACTGGGACCTTACAGTGGATAAAAGAAGCTGGTCACAGGAACTCTGTGATCATGATACAGTATGTGGTCATAGCAAATCGGCAATATAAGAATTATTTATTGAGGAGTGTTTTGCTTTGAATTAATTGATTTCAATTAAAGGTTGGATTTTACTCATTTTGGCGGCACGGTGGTGTAGTGGTTAGCGCTGTCGCCTCACAGCAAGAAGGTCCTGGGTTCGAGCCCCGGGGCCGGCGAGGGCCTTTCTGTGTGGAGTTTGCATGTTCTCCCCGTGTCCGCGTGGGTTTCCTCCGGGTGCTCCGGTTTCCCCCACAGTCCAAAGATATGCAGGTTAGGTTAACTGGTGACTCTAAATTGACCGTAGGTGTGAATGTGAATGGTTGTCTGTGTCTATGTGTCAGCCCTGTGATGACCTGGCGACTTGTCCAGGGTGTACCCCGCCTTTCGCCCGTAGTCAGCTGGGATAGGCTCCAGCTTGCCTGCGACCCTGTAGAACAGGATAAAGCGGCTAGAGATAATGAGATGAGATGAGATTTTACTCATTTTTATTGTAAGATGAAGCTATTTCAACAAAAGGTGGATTTTTAACCTTTTTTTTTACTCATATAATTAGAGGTGCCAATAATTGTGGAGGGCACTATAAATCAGTCATGATTAAACATATAACTACAGATTAGCAGGACAATACAGCACACCAAATTTCAGCACATTTGGATTTTTGGGTCCACAGAAAAAGTGATTTGAACTTCACTCCAAACACAATGAACATGAATAGCACCTCCTAGTGGCAAATTTGAATGAAATTCCATCAGGTGTGATGCGGCCCATCTTTGAAACTATGATGCGAGATTTATGATGATAGCTTGATGGGAACTCTGTCAAATGGCTGCTGAAAACTGATTGGCTGATGGAGGCCATTTTTTAAAGTAATTAGGTCATCAAAAAAAAGAGAGAGAAAAATCACGAACAGTTTTAGCACATAGATGCAGCAGACCAAATTTCTGATTCCTGAGAAACAGTTTTTTGACCTTAGCTCCACCCATATGTATGGCCACACCCCAAACTTTGCATATGGTCTTAGAATCTTGTCCTGTGTATGCATGTCAAGTTTTTGTGTGAATCCATGAAGGGAATTTGTTTGAGTAAATTAGGCTCCACCTCCTTACACTTGATTGGCGTGTGGCAGCCATACAGTTCATGAATAACATTTTTAATAATTATTTCAGCTCACACTCAGTAAATTAGTTTGACACACAATTTGGGAATGTAGGCCAAAAATGCTAGGGCAAGACTGAGATTTTGCAAATTAGCTAATATAAGTGGATGGAGCTTAAGGATTATTATTATTATTATTATTATTATTATTATCATTAATAATAATAATAATAATAATAATTTATTTATAAGTGCCTTTCCAGACACTCAAGGACACTGTACAATGAATAAAAAACAATAAATAAAATCAACATGCATAAAAGAAACAATGGAGAGTGTAATAAAAGTTAAAATGAGTGAGTAATCTTAAACAGGTGAGCTTTGAGTTTAGACTTGAAGATGGGGAGAGAGTCAGAGTTACAGATATGAGGAAGTGGAGAGTTCCAGAGGTGGGGAGCAGAGCGGCTGAAAGCTCTGCTCCCCATGGTGCTGAGGCGGGCAGAGGGGACAGTGAGGTAGATGGAAGAGGAGGAACGAAGGGAACGGGCTGGACTGGCGATGTGAAGAAAGTTGGACAATTATGGAAGGGCGAGGTTGTGGATGGCCTTGAAGGTATACAGGAGGAGTTTGAATTCTATATGTTGCTTAACCAGGAGCCAGTGGAGTTGCCGGATGATGGGGGTGATGTGGTGATAAGAGGAGGTTTTAGTGATGATACGGGCAGCAGAGTTCTGGACCAGTTGGAGTTTATGGAGGGACTTTTGAGGGAGGCCAAAAAGAAGAGAGTTGCAGTAGTCAATCTAGGAGGTCACAAGGCTGGAAACAAGGATGGAGGCAGTATGGGGGGTGAGAGGGGGCGGAGACAATTAATGTTATGTAGATGGAAGTATGCAGAATGGCCTGACGGTCCTGGTAGTTTAGAACTTTGAATATGAGAGTCTGAGGACGATTGGGTTTCTTGGGCGTGTTGGAGTAGATTCGATGTGCTCTTTCAATATGTACGACTTTTGTTCCAAGAGAGGGGATCCATTTAGGCAGCATTTCCTGCAGGAATCTGATGGCATCTCCTCCCTCTCTGTTCGCTCCTAAATTCACTAGCCTCATGTTGTTCCGTCTACCATGATCATCCAACTCTGCCAGCTTGTCTTGAAGCTTTTCCACATCTGTTTTGACGGCAATAAAATCTCGTTTCAGCCCCCGAGTTTCTGACTGAATGCGGTCCACTTTCTCACCCAGGCCTTTCATCGCTGTCATATGTTCTAGCAAGTCCTTTTGTAATGCATTGACCAAGTCTTTCACACTACCAAGTGCAGCATGAAGCACCCTCTCCATCATAGCCTCAAGTTTACCTTGTTGTTGCTCAAGTGCTAGCAAGATGGCGTCATTACTGCTACCATCCATGGCAGGCTTCAAACGTTTCCCTCTGGGAGAAGCACTCAGAGACAAAAACTGAGTCTGACTCTTCGACATATTGTAGACTGTTACATCTATGCCGTTGATAAATGCTAAATTGGAAAACAAAAGAGCCCGAAAAATTAATGGAATTTGGGGATTTGTGAAGAGCTCAGAGTTCTCTGACCATCATGCTCGTCGGTCCCACGTGACCCCGATAATGCAGCTTTTAATCCCAAATAGCCACTGGGAATTTATATTCCAGGCGGCTCACTTTAATCCCATGGCTGGACACTTAGGCCAGGATAAGACACTAGCCCGAATAATGGCCCGGATCTATTGTCCAGGGATTCGCAGCGATGTCCGTAGGTCAAGTACGGCATGCCACGAATGCCAGTTAGTAAATCCAGCAGCCATTCCAAAAGCGCCTTTGTGCCCTCTGCCATTAATCGAGACCCCGTTCAAAAGAATTGGGATGGATCTCATCGGACCATTAGATCGGTCAACACGAGGATATCACTTTATTTTAGTTCTGGTGGACTATGCAACGCAATATCCGGAAGCAGTGCCACTTCAGAATATCTCGGCACGTAGTATTGCAGAGGCGCTCTTCCACGTCATCTTCCGAGTCGGAATCCCCAAAGAGATTCAGACTGATCAAGGCATCATGTTTGTCATGCACACTGCACAAACTGTATGGGTTACTGGGAATTAAGCCGATCCGCACCAGCAGTTATCACCCACAAATGGATGGCTTAGTCGAACGGTTCAACCCCACTCTCAAGAACATAATTCGGAAATTTGTAAACGAAGACGCACACAACTGGTATAAATGGTTCGAGCCCCTGTTATTTGCAGTGCAAGAGGTCCCACAAGCCTCCACAGAGTTCTCCCCATTCGAATTATGATACAGGCGTAAGTCGCGTGGCATTCTAGGTGTGCTGCGTGAAAATTGGGAGAAGGGACCTTCAACAAGTAAGAATGAAATTCAGTACGTTATTGACCTGCGCGCCAAACTCCACACACTCACGCACCTAACCCAGGAGAATTTGAGGCAGACCCAAGAACGTCAAGTCCATCTGTACGACAGGGTCACGCGCCTTAGGGAATTCACACCGGGAGATAAAGTACTCGTGTTGTTGCCCACGTCGAGCTCCAAATTGATTGCCAGGTGGCAAGGACCCTTTGAGGTCACATGGCGAGTCGGGGACATCGACTATGAGGTGAGGTGAATGGACAGGGGCAGGGCGTTACAGATTTACCACATCAATCTGTTAAAACTTTGGAACGAGGAGGTCCCCATGGCATTGGTGTCGGTGGTTCCAGAGAAGGCGGAGCTGGGGCCGGAGGTTCAAAAGGGAAAATTGACATCACCTACTGCTCCAGTCCCCTGTGGAGACCAGCTCTCTCCGACCCAACTCACGGAGGTCGCCCAGTTGCAGACAGAATTTTCTGACGTGTTCTCGCCCTGGTGGCATGGTGGTGTAGTGGTTAGCGCTGTTGCCTCACAGCAAGAAGGTCCGGGTTTGAGCCCCATGGCCGGCGAGGGCCTTTCTGTGTGGAGTTTGCATGTTCTCCCCGTGTCCGTGTGGGTTTCCCCCGTGTGCTCCGGTTTCCCCCACAGTCCAAAGACATGCAGGTTAGGTTAACTGGTGACTCTAAATTGAGCGTAGGTGTGAATGTGAGTGTGAATGGTTGTCTGTGTCTATGTGTCAGCCCTGTGATGACCTGGTGACTTGTCCAGGGTGTACCCCGCCTTTCGCCCGTAGTCAGCTGGGATAGGATCCAGCTTGCCTGCGACCCTGTAGAACAGGATAAAGCAGCTAGAGATGATGAGATGAGATGTTCTCGCCCCTGCCCGGCCGCACCCACCTCATGGAACACCACAATGAGATGCCCCCGGGGGTAGAAGTGCACAGCCGCCCTTACAGACTGCCTGAACACAAAAAAAAGTGGTTCAGGAAGAACTTGAGTCGAAATGTGCATCATCGAGGAGTCCCACAGTGACTGGAGCAGCCCGGTGGTTTTGGTTCCCAAGGCCGACGGGTCGGTCCAGTTCTGTGCGGATTATAGAAAAGTCAATGCGGTGTCTAAATTCGACGCGTACCCAATGCCTTGAATTGATGAGTTGCTCGATCAACTAAGCATGGTTCGTTTTTATTCGACACAGGATTTGACAAAGGGTTATTGGCAGATCCCCTTGACTCCGCTATCCCGAGAAAAAATGGCCTTTTCCACACTGTTTGGCTTACACCAGTTCGTCACACTTCCAGCGGCTTATGGATAGGGTCCTCTGCCCCCATGCCACCTACGTGGCCGCATACTTGGACGATATAATTATATCTATAATTATTTATAGTAATGACTAGCCACAGCATTTAGACCACGTAAGGGCCATGCTTAGGTTGCTGAGGCAAACGGGTCTCACAGCCAACCTGAAGAAGTGTGCGATTGGGCGGGTGGAAGTATGGTATCTGGGCTTCCACTTGGGCAATGGGCAGGTGCGTCCCCAAATCAATAAGACAGCAGCGATTGCGGCCTGCCCGAGGCCCAAGACCAAAAAGGGGGTAAGACAGTTCTTGGGGCTGGCTGGCTACTATTAAAGGTTTATACCTAATTATTCGGACATCACCAGCCTGCTGACTGATCTCACTAAAAAGGGGGCTCCAGATCTGGTCCAGTGAACGAAGCAATGCCAGCGGACTTTTTCTGAGGTAAAGGCTGCACTGTGTGTGGGGCCACTGTTGCAGTCCCCTGACTTTTCTCTCCCCTTTGTTTTACAGATGGAATCGTCAGACAGAGGGCTGGGGTCTGTTCTGTCCCAGGAGGTGGAGGGGGAGGACCGTCCAGTGCTGTACGTCAGCTGGAAGCTGTCAGTGCATGAGGGCAGGTATAGCACAATAGAAAAGGAATGCCTCGCCATCAAGTGGGCGGTCCTTGCCCTCTGCTACTACCTGCTGGGGCGCCCTTTCACCCTCTGTTCAGACCACGCGCCCCTGCAGTGGCTCCACCGCATGAAGGATGTCAACACGCGGATCACCCATTGGTGTCTGACACTCCAGCCGTTTAAGTTCGACATGGTCCACAGGCCATGGGCACAGATGGTTGTGGCGGATTTCCTCTCCTGTCAAGGAGGGGGGAGTCAGCTGCAGGCCGTACGGCTCCCCGGCCTGATTCGGGCAGTGGTGGTATGTGGCAGCGGGGGCATGGTAAAGCGTCGGTCTGTGAATGGAGGGCGGAGTCAGGGAAGGTAAGTCGCAGAATTACTGCACCTGACGTGAATTAACCTGTGTTTGTGTGTCTCCCCCAGCGACCGCACCCTTCAAAAGGAGAGAGAGAGCAGAGAAAGGGGGATCTCTCTCCCACAAGAACACTTGTGTGTGTGCATGCATGGCTGGGAGAGTGTGGAAAGCTGAAAAGCTATTATTAAAAAGAGTTTTTGTAACACTCAGTTCTGGCCTGATGTGCTTCTGTGCCACACCCACTTCCAACAATCATTACACACCAGTTCTCTTGGAGTGTGAGCCAAGCATTAATGGCGGCATACTCAGTATGGAGAAAATGGAGAATGTGTGGACCAGTAGTCAGATTTCTCCACTGGATATGCTTGCCACAGGAGCAATATCTCGCCCTTGCATGGAAGAAGCAAATGAATGAAGAACTGAATGAAGAATTGAAATCAGATTGTTTTGAAACAATCGGCCACAAGATCGGCCTTCAAGAAGCAAGAACACAGATGGGTAAGCGCCGACTCCCATTTGGTTACATCACAGCAAAGCAACACTTGTTTACCTGCATTTAGATTAATGCATGTAACTTGTATTGCATATTTAAGTTACCGGTATAAGATAATTTAATTTGCTTCAGAATGTGATTGTCTCAGTTCATCTGATTATATAATTAGCCTTTTACATTTTATCAGTGAAGATGCATGCATGTACATGTACAGTATGTTGCATAAGTTATAACGCCTATCCTGTTTTCATGAGACTCAGGTGAGACTATCAGTTCAATTCTATCTAATTCTCAAGATGGCTTTGTTCTCTGAATTTATTTTGTAAGGCAGGGGCCTCTGTGGCCGACGTGTTACTATCGGACTCACATTCTGATGGTTCAAACTGATATGGTTCTACGTGTATAGCAGGAGCATGTACACACACTCCAATTTCAGAACTATCACAGTCAGATGTATTGCTATCTGAGGAATCTGAAGAATCTCCAATAAATCCGAATGAAGAGGCCATTGCAACGACTCTCACCTGCCAAGTCTGGCTTTGGGCTATAGCACCGGTTCCTGCTGTGACATCACACACTCAGGGCTGGCTGGCTCAGCGGGCCAGTTCGAATGCCAACTTTGTGGTCGATTTTAACTCTCAAAAACATACAGTATCTATTTTTTATTCCCACTTATGCACCATACAAGAGTCAAGGATGGAGATACCATCAGCTCAGAATTGTATTTAAAAATAAAGGTTCTGTGCATCTACTTTAAATCCCGAGATGATAAAACGCATAAAACCATCATAAACACACACACACACACACACACACACACACACACACACACACACAATCTAGTCTGGAAAAAATTTAAGTCTCTTCAAATGCTAATGAAAAGAGATGAGTTCTACAGTGTCTTGCAAAAGTATTCATCCCCCTTGGTGTTTGTCCTGGTTTGTTGCATTACAAGCTGGAATTAAAATGGATTTTTCGGGGTTAACACCATTTGATTTACACAATATGCCAACCACTTTAAAGATGAAAATTGTTGTTTTATTGTGACACAAACAATAACAAAGATGAAAAACAGAAATCTGGAGTGTGCGTAGGTATTCCTGCAAATTTGCTAATGTAAGTGGATGGAGCTAAATGGTTCTTGACTTTTTGTTTTGGTGATTTGAAGGACTCGGGCAAATAAGGAATTTTGTTTGGAGGACATGCATTCCATGAATTATGAATCAAAATGTAAAACCCCATGCTCTCGGGCCAATATTAGGCTGATTGGGTTACCTGGAATTTCCTTGGGTGGTTGTTTCTCTCTGACATCCTTTTTAGGTGGAGAACTTCTTGCTAAATGAAAGAAAACACATCACATTACCCAGGATGTATACATGGAATAAATTATCACCAAATTATGGCCAAATTAGCCATCGACTTTATTTATATTGTACTTTAACAACAGCGCTTGCTGCCCAAAGTACTTTACATCGATCATTAAAGGAGATATGCAGAGCCATGGCCTCACTTTTTGTTTATAAATGCCTTGAGACCTCAAGAATGGCATAGGAATCATTTTAAGCATTAACAATAAATCTAATATTGTAATTTTTATGATTAAAGTGATTCATATAGGTAGCGATCTGAGTGAATGACCCTGACACTTGCGACGTCACAGCGGGAAGGCTATGGGTCTCGTCACCATTTCCGCGATACTAAAACACAGAGCTAACTGCAACTCCGATCCTCCATTTTGAGCTAATTTATCGCCATGCCACGTAGATGTGTTGCTGGCGGGTGCAGCAACATGACAGAAGGTGCATTTATGTTGCATTCATGGTCCAAGTATGTTCAAACTGCAAAGATTTGGATGCGTTTTGTGAGAAATTCACTGGATGCCTATAAACTGGTATCTGCTCTGCACGTTTTGCTGAAGACTGGTATGAAACCTCGAATCTGTAGAGGAGCATTGGCTATAAGCCTATATTGAAAGAGGGTGCAGTACCAAAAATTAAAGGAAAAAAAAACTACAAGAAAAGGAAAGCAAGTTCATTTGCACCAGTTCTCCTGGAGTGTGAGCCAAGCATTAATGGTGGCGTACTCAGGATGGAGAAAATGGAGAATGTGTGGACCAGTCGTCAGATTTCTCCACTGGATATGCTTGCCTCAGGAGCAATATCTTGCCCTTGTGTGGAAGAAGCAAATGAATGAAGAATTGAAATCAGATTGTTTTGAAACAATCGGCCAAAAGATCATCCTTCAAGAAGCAAGAACACAGATGGGTAAGCTCCGGCTCCCATTTGGTTACATCACAGCAAAACAACACTTGTTTACCTGCATTTAGATTAATGCATGTAATTTGTATTGCGTATTTAAGTTAAAGGTATAAGATTATTTAATTTGCTTCAGAATGTGATTGTCTCAGTTCATCTGATTATATAATTAGTCTTTTACATTTTATAGCAGGAGCATGTACACACACTCCAATTTCAGAACTATCACAGTCAGATGTATTGCTATCTGAGGAATCTGAAGAATCTCCAATAAATCCGAATGAAGAGGCCATTGCAACGACTCTCGCCTGCCAAGTCTGGCTTTGGGCTATAGCACCGGTTCCTGCTGTGACATCACACACTCAGGGCTGGCTGGCACAGTGGGGCAGCTCGAATGCCAACTTTGTGGTCGATTTTAACTCTCAAAAACATACAGTATCTATTTTTTATTCCCACTTATGCACCATACAAGAGTCCAGGATGGAGATACCATCCGCTCAGAATTGTATTTAAAAATAAAGGTTCTGTGCATCTACTTTAAATCCCAAGATGATAAAAGGCATAAAACCATCATAAACACACACACACACACACACACACACACACACACACACACACACACACACACAATCTAGTCCGGAAACATTTAAGTCTCTTCAAATGCTAATGAAAAGAGATGAGTTCTACAGTGTCTTGCAAAAGTATTCATCCCCCTTGGTGTTTGTCCTGGTTTGTTGCATTACAAGCTGGAATTAAAATGGATTTTTCGGGGTTAACACCATTTGATTTACACAACATGTCGACCACTTTAAAGATGCAAATTGTTGTTTTATTGTGACACAAACAATAATTATGATGAAAAGCAGAAATCTGGAGTGTGCGTAGGTATTCCTGCAAATTTGCTAATGTAAGTGGATGGAGCTAAAGGGTTCTTGACTTTTTGTTTTGGTGATCTGAAGGACTCGGGCAAATAAGGAATTTTGTTTGGAGGACATGCATTCCATGAATTATGAATCAAAATGTAAAACCCCATGCTCTCGGGCCAATATTAGGCTGATTGGGTTACCTGGAATTTCCTTGGGTGGTTGTTTCTCTGTGAAATCCGGTCGAGGTGTAGAACTTGTGGCTAAATGAGAGAAAACACACCACATGATACAGAATGTTTACATGGAAAAATTATCACCAAATTATTGCTAAATTAGTAATCAACTTTATTTATATTGTACTTTAACAACAGTGCTTGCTGCCCAAATAACTTTACATAGATCATTAAAGGAGATGTGCAAAGCCATGGCCTCACTTTTTGTTTATAAATGCCTTGAGACCTCAAGAATGGCATAGGAATCATTAAGCATTAACAATGAATCTAATATCGTAATTTTTATGATTAAAGTGATTCATATAGGTAGCGATCTGAGTGAATGACCCTGACACTTGCGACGTCACAGCGGGAAGGCTATGGGTCTCGTCACCATTTCCGCGATACTAAAACACAGAGCTAACTGCAACTCCGATCCTCCATTTTGAGCTAATTTATCGCCATGCCACGTAGATGTGTTGCTGGCGGGTGCAGCAACATGACAGAAGGTGCATTTACGTTGCATTCATGGTCCAAGAATGTTCAAACTGCAAAGATTTGGATGCGTTTTGTGAGAAATTCACTGGGTGCCTACAAACTGGTCTCTGCTCTGCACGTTTTACTGAAGACTGGTATGAAACCTCTAATCTGTAGAGGAGCATTGGCTATAAGCCTATATTGAAAGAGGGTGCAGTACCAACAATTAAAGGAAAAAAAAACGACAAGAAAAGGAAAGCAAGTTCATTTGCACCAGTTCTCCTGGAGTGTGAGCCGAGCATTAATGGCGGCGTACTCAGGATGGGGAAAATGGAGAATGTGTGGACCAGTTGTCAGATTTCTCCACTGGATATGCTTGCCTCAGGCGCAATATCTTGCCCTTGCGTGGAAGAAGCAAATGAATGAAGAACTGAATGAAGAACTGAAAGTCAGATTGTTGCAAACAAAAGGCCACAAGATCGGCCTTCAAGAAGCAAGAACACAGATGGGTAAGCGCCGACTCCCATTTGGTTACATCACAGCAAACCCAAAAACACTCGTTGTTTACCTGCATTTAGATTAATTCATGTAACTTGTATTGCGAATTTAAGTTACCGGTATAAGATAATTTATTTTGCTTCAGAATGTGATTGTCTCAGTTCATCTGATTATTTAATTAGCCTTTTACATTTTATCAGTGAAGATGCATGCATGTACATGTACAGTATGTTGCATAAGTTATAACGCCTATCCTGTTTTCATGAGACTCAGGTGAGACTGTCAGTTCAATTCTATCTAATTCTCAAGATGGCTTTGTTCTCTGAATTTATTTTGTAAGGCAGGGGCCTCTGTGGCCGACGTGTTACGATTGGATTCACTTTCTGATGGTTCAAACTGATACGGTTCTACGTGTATAGCAGGAGCATGTACACACACTCCAATTTCAGAACTATCACAGTCAGATGTATTGCTATCTGAGGAATCTGAAGAATCTCCAATAAATCCGAACGAAGAGGCCATTGCAACGACTCTCGCCTGCCAAGTCTGGCTTTGGGCTATAGCACCGGTTCCTGCTGTGACATCACACACTCAGGGCTGGCTGGCTCAGTGGGGCAGCTCGAATGCCAACTTTGTAGTCGATTTTAACTCTCAAAAACATATCTTTTTTTATTCCCATTTATGCACCATACAAGAGTCAAAGATGGAGATACCAGCCACTCAGAAATGTATTTAAAAATAAAGGTTCTGTGCATCTACTTTAAATACCAAGATAATAAAAGGCATAAAAAACACACACACACACACACACACACGCACACACACGCACACACACGCACACACACACAATCTAGTCTGGAAAAATTTAAGTCTCTTCAAATGCTAATGAAAAGAGATGAGTTCTACAGTGCCTTGGAAAAGTATTCATCCCCCTTGGTTTTTGTCCTGTTTTGTTGCATTACAAGCTGGAATTAAAATGGATTTTTCGGGGTTAACACCATTTGATTTACACAACATGTCGACCACTTTAAAGATGCAAATTGTTGTTTTATTGTGACACAAACAATAATTATGATGAAAAGCAGAAATCTGGAGTGTGCGTAGGTATTCCTGCAAATTTGCTAATGTAAGTGGATGGAGCTAAAGGGTTCTTGACTTTTTGTTTTGGTGATCTGAAGGACTCGGGCAAATAAGGAATTTTGTTTGGAGGACATGCATTCCATGAATTATGAATCAAAATGTAAAACCCCATGCTCTCGGGCCAATATTAGGCTGATTGGGTTACCTGGAATTTCCTTGGGTGGTTGTTTCTCTGTGAAATCCGGTCGAGGTGTAGAACTTGTGGCTAAATGAGAGAAAACACACCACATGATACAGAATGTTTACATGGAAAAATTATCACCAAATTATTGCTAAATTAGTAATCAACTTTATTTATATTGTACTTTAACAACAGTGCTTGCTGCCCAAATAACTTTACATAGATCATTAAAGGAGATGTGCAAAGCCATGGCCTCACTTTTTGTTTATAAATGCCTTGAGACCTCAAGAATGGCATAGGAATCATTAAGCATTAACAATGAATCTAATATCGTAATTTTTATGATTAAAGTGATTCATATAGGTAGCGATCTGAGTGAATGACCCTGACACTTGCGACGTCACAGCGGGAAGGCTATGGGTCTCGTCACCATTTCCGCGATACTAAAACACAGAGCTAACTGCAACTCCGATCCTCCATTTTGAGCTAATTTATCGCCATGCCACGTAGATGTGTTGCTGGCGGGTGCAGCAACATGACAGAAGGTGCATTTACGTTGCATTCATGGTCCAAGAATGTTCAAACTGCAAAGATTTGGATGCGTTTTGTGAGAAATTCACTGGGTGCCTACAAACTGGTCTCTGCTCTGCACGTTTTACTGAAGACTGGTATGAAACCTCTAATCTGTAGAGGAGCATTGGCTATAAGCCTATATTGAAAGAGGGTGCAGTACCAACAATTAAAGGAAAAAAAAACGACAAGAAAAGGAAAGCAAGTTCATTTGCACCAGTTCTCCTGGAGTGTGAGCCGAGCATTAATGGCGGCGTACTCAGGATGGGGAAAATGGAGAATGTGTGGACCAGTTGTCAGATTTCTCCACTGGACATGCTTGCCTCAGGAGCAATATCTTGCCCTTGCGTGGAAGAAGCAAATGAATGAAGAACTGAATGAAGAACTGAAAGTCAGATTGTTGCAAACAAAAGGCCACAAGATCGGCCTTCAAGAAGCAAGAACACAGATGGGTAAGCGCCGACTCCCATTTGGTTACATCACAGCAAAACCAAAAACACTCGTTGTTTACCTGCATTTAGATTAATGCATGTAACTTGTATTGCATATTTAAGTTACCGGTATAAGATAATTTAATTTGCTTCAGAATGTGATTGTCTCAGTTCATCTGATTATATAATTAGCCTTTTACATTTTATCAGTGAAGATGCATGCATGTACATGTACAGTATGTTGCATAAGTTATAACGCCTATCCTGTTTTCATGAGACTCAGGTGAGACTATCAGTTCAATTCTATCTAATTCTCAAGATGGCTTTGTTCTCTGAATTTATTTTGTAAGGCAGGGGCCTCTGTGGCCGACGTGTTACTATCGGACTCACATTCTGATGGTTCAAACTGATACGGTTCTACGTGTATAGCAGGAGCATGTACACACACTCCAATTTCAGAACTATCACAGTCAGATGTATTGCTATCTGAGGAATCTGAAGAATCTCCAATAAATCCGAATGAAGAGGCCATTGCAACGACTCTCACCTGCCAAGTCTGGCTTTGGGCTATAGCACCGGTTCCTGCTGTGACATCACACACTCAGGGCTGGCTGGCTCAGCGGGCCAGTTCGAATGCCAACTTTGTGGTCGATTTTAACTCTCAAAAACATACAGTATCTATTTTTTATTCCCACTTATGCACCATACAAGAGTCAAGGATGGAGATACCATCAGCTCAGAATTGTATTTAAAAATAAAGGTTCTGTGCATCTACTTTAAATCCCGAGATGATAAAACGCATAAAACCATCATAAACACACACACACACACACACACACACACACACACACACACACACACACACAATCTAGTCTGGAAAAAATTTAAGTCTCTTCAAATGCTAATGAAAAGAGATGAGTTCTACAGTGTCTTGCAAAAGTATTCATCCCCCTTGGTGTTTGTCCTGGTTTGTTGCATTACAAGCTGGAATTAAAATGGATTTTTCGGGGTTAACACCATTTGATTTACACAATATGCCAACCACTTTAAAGATGAAAATTGTTGTTTTATTGTGACACAAACAATAACAAAGATGAAAAACAGAAATCTGGAGTGTGCGTAGGTATTCCTGCAAATTTGCTAATGTAAGTGGATGGAGCTAAATGGTTCTTGACTTTTTGTTTTGGTGATTTGAAGGACTCGGGCAAATAAGGAATTTTGTTTGGAGGACATGCATTCCATGAATTATGAATCAAAATGTAAAACCCCATGCTCTCGGGCCAATATTAGGCTGATTGGGTTACCTGGAATTTCCTTGGGTGGTTGTTTCTCTCTGACATCCTTTTTAGGTGGAGAACTTCTTGCTAAATGAAAGAAAACACATCACATTACCCAGGATGTATACATGGAATAAATTATCACCAAATTATGGCCAAATTAGCCATCGACTTTATTTATATTGTACTTTAACAACAGCGCTTGCTGCCCAAAGTACTTTACATCGATCATTAAAGGAGATATGCAGAGCCATGGCCTCACTTTTTGTTTATAAATGCCTTGAGACCTCAAGAATGGCATAGGAATCATTTTAAGCATTAACAATAAATCTAATATCGTAATTTTTATGATTAAAGTGATTCATATAGGTAGCGATCTGAGTGAATGACCCTGACACTTGCGACGTCACAGCGGGAAGGCTATGGGTCTCGTCACCATTTCCGCGATACTAAAACACAGAGCTAACTGCAACTCCGATCCTCCATTTTGAGCTAATTTATCGCCATGCCACGTAGATGTGTTGCTGGCGGGTGCAGCAACATGACAGAAGGTGCATTTACGTTGCATTCATGGTCCAAGAATGTTCAAACTGCAAAGATTTGGATGCGTTTTGTGAGAAATTCACTGGGTGCCTACAAACTGGTCTCTGCTCTGCACGTTTTACTGAAGACTGGTATGAAACCTCTAATCTGTAGAGGAGCATTGGCTATAAGCCTATATTGAAAGAGGGTGCAGTACCAACAATTAAAGGAAAAAAAAACGACAAGAAAAGGAAAGCAAGTTCATTTGCACCAGTTCTCCTGGAGTGTGAGCCGAGCATTAATGGCGGCGTACTCAGGATGGGGAAAATGGAGAATGTGTGGACCAGTTGTCAGATTTCTCCACTGGATATGCTTGCCTCAGGAGCAATATCTTGCCCTTGTGTGGAAGAAGCAAATGAATGAAGAACTGAATGAAGAACTGAAAGTCAGATTGTTGCAAACAAAAGGCCACAAGATCGGCCTTCAAGAAGCAAGAACACAGATGGGTAAGCGCCGACTCCCATTTGGTTACATCACAGCAAAACCAAAAACACTCGTTGTTTACCTGCATTTAGATTAATTCATCCTCCTGTGGGTTCACCACCCACAGAGGTAGCAGTAGGGGACTGGTGCAATGTGGATTGGGTGGCAGTCGAAGGCAGGGGCCTCGACGACCTGATCCCCGGACACAGCGGCTGGCTGTTGGGACATGGAATGTCACTTCGCTGGGGGGGAAAGAGCCTGAGCTTGTGCGGGAGGTTGAGAGGTACCGGCTAGAGATAGTCGGGCTCACCTCCACGCACAGCTTGGGCTCTGGAACCCAGCTCCTCGAGAGGGGCTGGACTCTCCACTTCTCTGGAGTCGCCCGTGGTGAGCGGCGGCGGGCTGGTGTGGGCTTGCTTATAGCTCCCCAGCTCAGCCGCCATGTGTTGGAGTTTACCCCAGTGAACGAGAGGGTCGCCTCTCTGCGCCTTCGGATTAGGGAGAGGGCTCTTGCTGTTGTTTGTGCCTATGGCCCAAATAGCAGTATAGAGTATCCGGCCTTCTTGGAGTCCCTGGGAGAGGTACTGAGGAGTGCTCAGACTGGGGACTCCATTGTGTTACTGGGGGACTTCAATGCTCACGTGGGAGATGACAGTGACACCTGGAGGGGCGTGGTTGGGAGGAACGGCCTCCCCGATCTGAACCCGAGTGGTGTTTTGTTATTGGACTTCTGTGCTAGTCACGGTTTGTCCATAACGAACACCATGTTCGAGCATAGGGGTGTCCATAAGTGCACGTGGCACCAGGACACCTTAGGTCGGAGGTCAATGATAGACTTTGTAGTCGTTTCATCTGATCTCCGGCCCTATGTCTTGGACACTCGGGTGAAGAGAGGGGCTGAGCTGTCAACTGATCACCACCTGGTGGTGAGTTGGATCCGCTGGCGGAGGAGGAAGCTGGACAGACCTGGCAGGCCCAAACGTATGGTGAGGGTCTGCTGGGAACGTCTGGCCGAGCACTCTGTCGGGGAGGTCTTTAACTCCCACCTCCGGGAGAGCTTTTCCCAGCTTCCGAGGGAGGCGGGGGACATTGAGTCTGAGTGGACCATGTTCTCTACCTCCATTGTGGATGCAGCTGTTCGGAGCTGTGGCCGCAAGGTCTCCGGTGCCTGTCGTGGCGGCAATCCCCGAACCCGGTGGTGGACACCAGAAGTAAGGGATGCCGTCAAGCTGAAGAAGGAGTCCTATCGGGCCATGTTAACCTCCAGGACTCCCGAGGCAGCTGACGGGTATCGGCAGGCCAGGCGTGCTGCAGCTCGGGCAGTTGCGGAAGCAAAAACTCGGAACTGGGAGGAGTTCGGGGAGGCCATGGAGAAGGACTATCGGTCGGCCTCGAAGAAATTCTGGCAAACCGTCCGGCGCCTCAGGAGGGGGAAGCAGTACTCTGCCAACACTGTTTACAGTGCGGGTGGGGAGCTGTTGACCTCGACTGGGGACATTGTCGGGCGGTGGAAGGAATACTTTGAGGATCTCCTCAATCCCACCGTCATGTCTTCCACTGAGGAGACTGAGGCTGATGACTCAGAGGTGGACTCGTCCATTACCCAAGCCGAAGTCACTGAGGTGGTTTGCAAGCTCCTCGGTGGCAAGGCACCGGGGGTGGATGAGATCCGCCCTGAGTATCTCAAGTCTCTGGATGTTGTGGGGCTGTCTTGGTTGACACGCCTCTGCAACATCGCGTGGCGGTCAGGGACAGTGCCTCTGGAGTGGCAGACTGGGGTGGTGGTCCCTCTTTTTAAGAAAGGGGACCGGAGAGTGTGCCCCAATTATAGGGGAATCACACTTCTCAGCCTCCCAGGGAAGGTTTACTCCAGGGTACTGGAGAGGAGAATTCGACCAATAGTCGAACCTCGGATCCAGGAGGAACAATGCGGTTTTCGTCCTGGTCGCGGAACACTGGACCAGCTCTATACCCTTCATAGGGTGCTCGAGGGTTCATGGGAGTTTGCCCAACCAGTCCACATGTGCTTTGTGGATCTGGAGAAGGCATTCGACCGTGTCCCCCGTAGTATTCTGTGGGGGGTGCTTCGGGAGTATGGGGTTCGGGGCTCTTTGCTAAGGGCTGTCCGGTCCCTGTACGAACGGAGCAGGAGTCTGGTTCGCATTGCCGGCAGTAAGTCAGACCTGTTCCCAGTGCATGTTGGACTCCGGCAGGGCTGCCCTTTGTCACCGGTTCTGTTCATAATTTTTATGGACAGAATTTCTAGGCGCAGCCAGGGGCCAGAAGGAATCCTGTTTGGGAACCACAGGATTTCATCTCTGCTTTTTGCGGATGATGTTGTCCTGTTGGCTTCTTCAAACCAGGACCTTCAGCATGCACTGGGGCGGTTTGCAGTCGAGTGTGAAGCGGCTGGGATGAGAATCAGCACCTCCAAGTCCGAGGCCATGGTTCTCGACCGGAAAAGGGTGGCTTGCCCTCTCCAGGTTGGTGGAGAAGTTCTGCCTCAAGTGGAGGAGTTTAAGTATCTCGGGATCTTGTTCACGAGTGAGGGAAGGATGGAGCGTGAGATCGACAGGCGGATCGGTGCAGCCTCCGCAGTGATGCGGTCGCTTTACCGGTCCGTTGTGGTGAAGAAGGAGCTGAGCCAAAAGGCGAAGCTCTCAATTTACCGGTCGATCTACGTTCCGACTCTCACCTATGGTCATGAGCTTTGGGTAATGACCGAAAGGACAAGATCGCGGATACAAGCGGCCGAAATGAGTTTCCTTCGCAGGGTGGCTGGGCGCTCCCTTAGAGATAGGGTGAGAAGCACAGTCACTCGGGAGGAGCTCGGAGTAGAGCCGCTGCTGCTCCACATCGAGAGGAATCAGCTGAGGTGGCTCGGGCATCTTTTTCGGATGCCTCCTGGACGCCTCCCTGGGGAGGTGTTCCAGGCATGTCCCCCCGGGAGGAGGCCCCGGGGAAGACCCAGGACACGCTGGAGGGACTATGTCTCTCGGCTGGCCTGGGAACGCCTCGGTGTTCTTCCCGAGGAGCTGGCCGAGGTGTCTGGGGAAAGGGAAGTTTGGGCTTCCCTGCTTAGACTGCTGCCTCCGCGACCCGGTCCCGGATAAAGCGGAAGAAGACGAGACGAGACGAGATTAATTCATGTAACTTGTATTGCGAATTTAAGTTACCGGTATGAGATAATTTAATTTGCTTCAGAATGTGATTGTCTCAGTTCATCTGATTATTTAATTAGCCTTTTACATTTTATCAGTGAAGATGCATGCATGTACATGTACAGTATGTTGCATAAGTTATAACGCCTATCCTGTTTTCATGAGACTCAGGTGAGACTATCAGTTCAATTCTATCTAATTCTCAAGATGGCTTTGTTCTCTGAATTTATTTTGTAAGGCAGGGGCCTCTGTGGCCGACGTGTTACGATTGGATTCACTTTCTGATGGTTCAAACTGATACGGTTCTACGTGTATAGCAGGAGCATGTACACACACTCCAATTTCAGAACTATCACAGTCAGATGTATTGCTATCTGAGGAATCTGAAGAATCTCCAATAAATCCGAACGAAGAGGCCATTGCAACGACTCTCGCCTGCCAAGTCTGGCTTTGGGCTATAGCACCGGTTCCTGCTGTGACATCACACACTCAGGGCTGGCTGGCTCAGTGGGGCAGCTCGAATGCCAACTTTGTAGTCGATTTTAACTCTCAAAAACATATATTTTTTTATTCCCATGTATGCACCATACAAGAGTCAAAGATGGAGATACCATCCACTCAGAAATGTATTTAAAAATAAAGGTTCTGTGCATCTACTTTAAATACCAAGATAATAAAAGGCATAAAACACACACACACACACACACACACACACACACACACACACACACACAATCTAGTCTGGAAAAAATTTAAGTCTCTTCAAATGCTAATGAAAAGAGATGAGTTCTACAGTGCCTTGGAAAAGTATTCATCCCCCTTGGTGTTTGTCCTGTTTTGTTGCATTACAAGCTGGAATTAAAATGGATTTTTCGGGGTTAACACCATTTGATTTACACAACATGTCGACCACTTTAAAGATGCAAATTGTTGTTTTATTGTGACACAAACAATAATTATGATGAAAAGCAGAAATCTGGAGTGTGCGTAGGTATTCCTGCAAATTTGCTAATGTAAGTGGATGGAGCTAAAGGGTTCTTGACTTTTTGTTTTGGTGATCTGAAGGACTCGGGCAAATAAGGAATTTTGTTTGGAGGACATGCATTCCATGAATTATGAATCAAAATGTAAAACCCCATGCTCTCGGGCCAATATTAGGCTGATTGGGTTACCTGGAATTTCCTTGGGTGGTTGTTTCTCTGTGAAATCCGGTCGAGGTGTAGAACTTGTGGCTAAATGAGAGAAAACACACCACATGATACAGAATGTTTACATGGAAAAATTATCACCAAATTATTGCTAAATTAGTAATCAACTTTCTTTATATTGTACTTTAACAACAGTGCTTGCTGCCCAAATAACTTTACATAGATCATTAAAGGAGATGTGCAAAGCCATGGCCTCACTTTTTGTTTATAAATGCCTTGAGACCTCAAGAATGGCATAGGAATCATTAAGCATTAACAATGAATCTAATATCGTAATTTTTATGATTAAAGTGATTCATATAGGTAGCGATCTGAGTGAATGACCCTGACACTTGCGACGTCACAGCGGGAAGGCTATGGGTCTCGTCACCATTTCCGCGATACTAAAACACAGAGCTAACTGCAACTCCGATCCTCCATTTTGAGCTAATTTATCGCCATGCCACGTAGATGTGTTGCTGGCGGGTGCAGCAACATGACAGAAGGTGCATTTATGTTGCATTCATGGTCCAAGAATGTTCAAACTGCAAAGATTTGGATGCGTTTTGTGAGAAATTCACTGGGTGCCTACAAACTGGTCTCTGCTCTGCACGTTTTACTGAAGACTGGTATGAAACCTCTAATCTGTAGAGGAGCATTGGCTATAAGCCTATATTGAAAGAGGGTGCAGTACCAACAATTAAAGGAAAAAAAAACGACAAGAAAAGGAAAGCAAGTTCATTTGCACCAGTTCTCCTGGAGTGTGAGCCGAGCATTAATGGCGGTGTACTCAGGATGGGGAAAATGGAGAATGTGTGGACCAGTTGTCAGATTTCTCCACTGGACATGCTTGCCTCAGGAGCAATATCTTGCCCTTGCGTGGAAGAAGCAAATGAATGAAGAACTGAATGAAGAACTGAAAGTCAGATTGTTGCAAACAAAAGGCCACAAGATCGGCCTTCAAGAAGCAAGAACACAGATGGGTAAGCGCCGACTCCCATTTGGTTACATCACAGTAAAACCAAAAACACTCGTTGTTTACCTGCATTTAGATTAATTCATGTAACTTGTATTGCGAATTTAAGTTACCGGTATAAGATAATTTAATTTGCTTCAGAATGTGATTGTCTCAGTTCATCTGATTATTTAATTAGCCTTTTACATTTTATCAGTGAAGATGCATGCATGTACATGTACAGTATGTTGCATAAGTTATAACGCCTATCCTGTTTTCATGAGACTCAGGTGAGACTATCAGTTCAATTCTATCTAATTCTCAAGATGGCTTTGTTCTCTGAATTTATTTTGTAAGGCAGGGGCCTCTGTGGCCGACGTGTTACGATTGGATTCACTTTCTGATGGTTCAAACTGATACGGTTCTACGTGTATAGCAGGAGCATGTACACACACTCCAATTTCAGAACTATCACAGTCAGATGTATTGCTATCTGAGGAATCTGAAGAATCTCCAATAAATCCGAATGAAGAGGCCATTGCAACGACTCTCACCTGCCAAGTCTGGCTTTGGGCTATAGCACCGGTTCCTGCTGTGACATCACACACTCAGGGCTGGCTGGCTCAGCGGGCCAGTTCGAATGCCAACTTTGTGGTCGATTTTAACTCTCAAAAACATACAGTATCTATTTTTTATTCCCACTTATGCACCATACAAGAGTCAAGGATGGAGATACCATCAGCTCAGAATTGTATTTAAAAATAAAGGTTCTGTGCATCTACTTTAAATCCCGAGATGATAAAACGCATAAAACCATCATAAACACACACACACACACACACACACACACACACACACACACACACACACACACACACACACACAATCTAGTCTGGAAAAAATTTAAGTCTCTTCAAATGCTAATGAAAAGAGATGAGTTCTACAGTGTCTTGCAAAAGTATTCATCCCCCTTGGTGTTTGTCCTGGTTTGTTGCATTACAAGCTGGAATTAAAATGGATTTTTCGGTGTTAACACCATTTGATTTACACAATATGCCAACCACTTTAAAGATGAAAATTGTTGTTTTATTGTGACACAAACAATAACAAAGATGAAAAACAGAAATCTGGAGTGTGCGTAGGTATTCCTGCAAATTTGCTAATGTAAGTGGATGGAGCTAAATGGTTCTTGACTTTTTGTTTTGGTGATTTGAAGGACTCGGGCAAATAAGGAATTTTGTTTGGAGGACATGCATTCCATGAATTATGAATCAAAATGTAAAACCCCATGCTCTCGGGCCAATATTAGGCTGATTGGGTTACCTGGAATTTCCTTGGGTGGTTGTTTCTCTGTGACATCCTTTTTAGGTGGAGAACTTCTTGCTAAATGAAAGAAAACACATCACATTACCCAGGATGTATACATGGAATAAATTATCACCAAATTATGGCCAAATTAGCCATCGACTTTATTTATATTGTACTTTAACAACAGCGCTTGCTGCCCAAAGTACTTTACATCGATCATTAAAGGAGATATGCAGAGCCATGGCCTCACTTTTTGTTTATAAATGCCTTGAGACCTCAAGAATGGCATAGGAATCATTTTAAGCATTAACAATAAATCTAATATTGTAATTTTTATGATTAAAGTGATTCATATAGGTAGCGATCTGAGTGAATGACCCTGACACTTGCGACGTCACAGCGGGAAGGCTATGGGTCTCGTCACCATTTTCGCGATACTAAAACACAGAGCTAACTGCAACTCCGATCCTCCATTTTGAGCTAATTTATCGCCATGCCACGTAGACGTGTTGCTGGCGGGTGCAGCAACATGACAGAAGGTGCATTTATGTTGCATTCATGGTCCAAGTATGTTCAAACTGCAAAGATTTGGATGCGTTTTGTGAGAAATTCACTGGATGCCTATAAACTGGTATCTGCTCTGCACGTTTTGCTGAAGACTGGTATGAAACCTCGAATCTGTAGAGGAGCATTGGCTATAAGCCTATATTGAAAGAGGGTGCAGTACCAAAAATTAAAGGAAAAAAAAACTACAAGAAAAGGAAAGCAAGTTCATTTGCACCAGTTCTCCTGGAGTGTGAGCCAAGCATTAATGGTGGCGTACTCAGGATGGAGAAAATGGAGAATGTGTGGACCAGTCGTCAGATTTCTCCACTGGATATGCTTGCCTCAGGAGCAATATCTTGCCCTTGTGTGGAAGAAGCAAATGAATGAAGAATTGAAATCAGATTGTTTTGAAACAATCGGCCAAAAGATCATCCTTCAAGAAGCAAGAACACAGATGGGTAAGCTCCGGCTCCCATTTGGTTACATCACAGCAAAACAACACTTGTTTACCTGCATTTAGATTAATGCATGTAATTTGTATTGCGTATTTAAGTTAAAGGTATAAGATTATTTAATTTGCTTCAGAATGTGATTGTCTCAGTTCATCTGATTATATAATTAGTCTTTTACATTTTATAGCAGGAGCATGTACACACACTCCAATTTCAGAACTATCACAGTCAGATGTATTGCTATCTGAGGAATCTGAAGAATCTCCAATAAATCCGAATGAAGAGGCCATTGCAACGACTCTCGCCTGCCAAGTCTGGCTTTGGGCTATAGCACCGGTTCCTGCTGTGACATCACACACTCAGGGCTGGCTGGCACAGTGGGGCAGCTCGAATGCCAACTTTGTGGTCGATTTTAACTCTCAAAAACATACAGTATCTATTTTTTATTCCCACTTATGCACCATACAAGAGTCCAGGATGGAGATACCATCCGCTCAGAATTGTATTTAAAAATAAAGGTTCTGTGCATCTACTTTAAATCCCAAGATGATAAAAGGCATAAAACCATCATAAACACACACACACACACACACACACACACACACACACACACACACACACACACACAATCTAGTCCGGAAACATTTAAGTCTCTTCAAATGCTAATGAAAAGAGATGAGTTCTACAGTGTCTTGCAAAAGTATTCATCCCCCTTGGTGTTTGTCCTGGTTTGTTGCATTACAAGCTGGAATTAAAATGGATTTTTCGGGGTTAACACCATTTGATTTACACAACATGTCGACCACTTTAAAGATGCAAATTGTTGTTTTATTGTGACACAAACAATAATTATGATGAAAAGCAGAAATCTGGAGTGTGCGTAGGTATTCCTGCAAATTTGCTAATGTAAGTGGATGGAGCTAAAGGGTTCTTGACTTTTTGTTTTGGTGATCTGAAGGACTCGGGCAAATAAGGAATTTTGTTTGGAGGACATGCATTCCATGAATTATGAATCAAAATGTAAAACCCCATGCTCTCGGGCCAATATTAGGCTGATTGGGTTACCTGGAATTTCCTTGGGTGGTTGTTTCTCTGTGAAATCCGGTCGAGGTGTAGAACTTGTGGCTAAATGAGAGAAAACACACCACATGATACAGAATGTTTACATGGAAAAATTATCACCAAAATATTGCTAAATTAGTAATCAACTTTATTTATATTGTACTTTAACAACAGTGCTTGCTGCCCAAATAACTTTACATAGATCATTATAGGAGATGTGCAAAGCCATGGCCTCACTTTTTGTTTATAAATGCCTTGAGACCTCAAGAATGGCATAGGAATCATTAAGCATTAACAATGAATCTAATATCGTAATTTTTATGATTAAAGTGATTCATATAGGTAGCGATCTGAGTGAATGACCCTGACACTTGCGACGTCACAGCGGGAAGGCTATGGGTCTCGTCACCATTTCCGCGATACTAAAACACAGAGCTAACTGCAACTCCGATCCTCCATTTTGAGCTAATTTATCGCCATGCCACATAGATGTGTTGCTGGCGGGTGCAGCAACATGACAGAAGGTGCATTTACGTTGCATTCATGGTCCAAGAATGTTCAAACTGCAAAGATTTGGATGCGTTTTGTGAGAAATTCACTGGGTGCCTACAAACTGGTCTCTGCTCTGCACGTTTTACTGAAGACTGGTATGAAACCTCTAATCTGTAGAGGAGCATTGGCTATAAGCCTATATTGAAAGAGGGTGCAGTACCAACAATTAAAGGAAAAAAAAACGACAAGAAAAGGAAAGCAAGTTCATTTGCACCAGTTCTCCTGGAGTGTGAGCCGAGCATTAATGGCGGCGTACTCAGGATGGGGAAAATGGAGAATGTGTGGACCAGTTGTCAGATTTCTCCACTGGATATGCTTGCCTCAGGCGCAATATCTTGCCCTTGCGTGGAAGAAGCAAATGAATGAAGAACTGAATGAAGAACTGAAAGTCAGATTGTTGCAAACAAAAGGCCACAAGATCGGCCTTCAAGAAGCAAGAACACAGATGGGTAAGCGCCGACTCCCATTTGGTTACATCACAGCAAACCCAAAAACACTCGTTGTTTACCTGCATTTAGATTAATTCATGTAACTTGTATTGCGAATTTAAGTTACCGGTATAAGATAATTTAATTTGCTTCAGAATGTGATTGTCTCAGTTCATCTGATTATTTAATTAGCCTTTTACATTTTATCAGTGAAGATGCATGCATGTACATGTACAGTATGTTGCATAAGTTATAACGCCTATCCTGTTTTCATGAGACTCAGGTGAGACTATCAGTTCAATTCTATCTAATTCTCAAGATGGCTTTGTTCTCTGAATTTATTTTGTAAGGCAGGGGCCTCTGTGGCCGACGTGTTACGATTGGATTCACTTTCTGATGGTTCAAACTGATACGGTTCTACGTGTATAGCAGGAGCATGTACACACACTCCAATTTCAGAACTATCACAGTCAGATGTATTGCTATCTGAGGAATCTGAAGAATCTCCAATAAATCCGAACGAAGAGGCCATTGCAACGACTCTCGCCTGCCAAGTCTGGCTTTGGGCTATAGCACCGGTTCCTGCTGTGACATCACACACTCAGGGCTGGCTGGCTCAGTGGGGCAGCTCGAATGCCAACTTTGTAGTCGATTTTAACTCTCAAAAACATATCTTTTTTTATTCCCATTTATGCACCATACAAGAGTCAAAGATGGAGATACCAGCCACTCAGAAATGTATTTAAAAATAAAGGTTCTGTGCATCTACTTTAAATACCAAGATAATAAAAGGCATAAAAAACACACACACACACACACACACACACACACGCACACACACGCACACACACACAATCTAGTCTGGAAAAATTTAAGTCTCTTCAAATGCTAATGAAAAGAGATGAGTTCTACAGTGCCTTGGAAAAGTATTCATCCCCCTTGGTTTTTGTCCTGTTTTGTTGCATTACAAGCTGGAATTAAAATGGATTTTTCGGGGTTAACACCATTTGATTTACACAACATGTCGACCACTTTAAAGATGCAAATTGTTGTTTTATTGTGACACAAACAATAATTATGATGAAAAGCAGAAATCTGGAGTGTGCGTAGGTATTCCTGCAAATTTGCTAATGTAAGTGGATGGAGCTAAAGGGTTCTTGACTTTTTGTTTTGGTGATCTGAAGGACTCGGGCAAATAAGGAATTTTGTTTGGAGGACATGCATTCCATGAATTATGAATCAAAATGTAAAACCCCATGCTCTCGGGCCAATATTAGGCTGATTGGGTTACCTGGAATTTCCTTGGGTGGTTGTTTCTCTGTGAAATCCGTTTGAGGTGTAGAACTTGTGGCTAAATGAGAGAAAACACACCACATGATACAGAATGTTTACATGGAAAAATTATCACCAAATTATTGCTAAATTAGTAATCAACTTTATTTATATTGTACTTTAACAACAGTGCTTGCTGCCCAAATAACTTTACATAGATCATTAAAGGAGATGTGCAAAGCCATGGCCTCACTTTTTGTTTATAAATGCCTTGAGACCTCAAGAATGGCATAGGAATCATTTTAAGCATTAACAATGAATCTAATATCGTAATTTTTATGATTAAAGTGATTCATATAGGTAGCGATCTGAGTGAATGACCCTGACACTTGCGACGTCACAGCGGGAAGGCTATGGGTCTCGTCACCATTTCCGCGATACTAAAACACAGAGCTAACTGCAACTCCGATCCTCCATTTTGAGCTAATTTATCGCCATGCCACGTAGATGTGTTGCTGGCGGGTGCAGCAACATGACAGAAGGTGCATTTACGTTGCATTCATGGTCCAAGAATGTTCAAACTGCAAAGATTTGGATGCGTTTTGTGAGAAATTCACTGGGTGCCTACAAACTGGTCTCTGCTCTGCACGTTTTACTGAAGACTGGTATGAAACCTCTAATGTGTAGAGGAGCATTGGCTATAAGCCTATATTGAAAGAGGGTGCAGTACCAACAATTAAAGGAAAAAAAAACGACAAGAAAAGGAAAGCAAGTTCATTTGCACCAGTTCTCCTGGAGTGTGAGCCGAGCATTAATGGCGGCGTACTCAGGATGGGGAAAATGGAGAATGTGTGGACCAGTTGTCAGATTTCTCCACTGGATATGCTTGCCTCAGGAGCAATATCTTGCCCTTGCGTGGAAGAAGCAAATGAATGAAGAACTGAATGAAGAACTGAAAGTCAGATTGTTGCAAACAAAAGGCCACAAGATCGGCCTTCAAGAAGCAAGAACACAGATGGGTAAGCGCCGACTCCCATTTGGTTACATCACAGCAAAACCAAAAACACTCGTTGTTTACCTGCATTTAGATTAATTCATGTAACTTGTATTGCGAATTTCAGTTACCGGTATGAGATAATTTAATTTGCTTCAGAATGTGATTGTCTCAGTTCATCTGATTATTTAATTAGCCTTTTACATTTTATCAGTGAAGATGCATGCATGTACATGTACAGTATGTTGCATAAGTTATAACGCCTATCCTGTTTTCATGAGACTCAGGTGAGACTATCAGTTCAATTCTATCTAATTCTCAAGATGGCTTTGTTCTCTGAATTTATTTTGTAAGGCAGGGGCCTCTGTGGCCGACGTGTTACGATTGGATTCACTTTCTGATGGTTCAAACTGATACGGTTCTACGTGTATAGCAGGAGCATGTACACACACTCCAATTTCAGAACTATCACAGTCAGATGTATTGCTATCTGAGGAATCTGAAGAATCTCCAATAAATCCGAACGAAGAGGCCATTGCAACGACTCTCGCCTGCCAAGTCTGGCTTTGGGCTATAGCACCGGTTCCTGCTGTGACATCACACACTCAGGGCTGGCTGGCTCAGTGGGGCAGCTCGAATGCCAACTTTGTAGTCGATTTTAACTCTCAAAAACATATATTTTTTTATTCCCATGTATGCACCATACAAGAGTCAAAGATGGAGATACCATCCACTCAGAAATGTATTTAAAAATAAAGGTTCTGTGCATCTACTTTAAATACCAAGATAATAAAAGGCATAAAACACACACACACACACACACACACACACACACACACACACACACACACACACACAATCTAGTCTGGAAAAAATTTAAGTCTCTTCAAATGCTAATGAAAAGAGATGAGTTCTACAGTGCCTTGGAAAAGTATTCATCCCCCTTGGTTTTTGTCCTGGTTTGTTGCATTACAAGCTGGAATTAAAATGGATTTTTCGGGGTTAACACCATTTGATTTACACATGTCGACCACTTTAAAGATGCAAATTGTTGTTTTATTGTGACACAAACAATAATTATGATGAAAAGCAGAAATCTGGAGTGTGCGTAGGTATTCCTGCAAATTTGCTAATGTAAGTGGATGGAGCTAAAGGGTTCTTGACTTTTTGTTTTGGTGATCTGAAGGACTCGGGCAAATAAGGAATTTTGTTTGGAGGACATGCATTCCATGAATTATGAATCAAAATGTAAAACCCCATGCTCTCGGGCCAATATTAGGCTGATTGGGTTACCTGGAATTTCCTTGGGTGGTTGTTTCTCTGTGAAATCCGTTTGAGGTGTAGAACTTGTGGCTAAATGAGAGAAAACACACCACATGATACAGAATGTTTACATGGAAAAATTATCACCAAATTATTGCTAAATTAGTAATCAACTTTCTTTATATTGTACTTTAACAACAGTGCTTGCTGCCCAAATAACTTTACATAGATCATTAAAGGAGATGTGCAAAGCCATGGCCTCACTTTTTGTTTATAAATGCCTTGAGACCTCAAGAATGGCATAGGAATCATTAAGCATTAACAATGAATCTAATATCGTAATTTTTATGATTAAAGTGATTCATATAGGTAGCGATCTGAGTGAATGACCCTGACACTTGCGACGTCACAGCGGGAAGGCTATGGGTCTCGTCACCATTTCCGCGATACTAAAACACAGAGCTAACTGCAACTCCGATCCTCCATTTTGAGCTAATTTATCGCCATGCCACGTAGATGTGTTGCTGGCGGGTGCAGCAACATGACAGAAGGTGCATTTATGTTGCATTCATGGTCCAAGAATGTTCAAACTGCAAAGATTTGGATGCGTTTTGTGAGAAATTCACTGGGTGCCTACAAACTGGTCTCTGCTCTGCACGTTTTACTGAAGACTGGTATGAAACCTCTAATCTGTAGAGGAGCATTGGCTATAAGCCTATATTGAAAGAGGGTGCAGTACCAACAATTAAAGGAAAAAAAAACTACAAGAAAAGGAAAGCAAGTTCATTTGCACCAGTTCTCCTGGAGTGTGAGCCGAGCATTAATGGCGGCGTACTCAGGATGGGGACAATGGAGAATGTGTGGACCAGTTGTCAGATTTCTCCACTGGATATGCTTGCCTCAGGAGCAATATCTTGCCCTTGCGTGGAAGAAGCAAATGAATGAAGAACTGAATGAAGAACTGAAAGTCAGATTGTTGCAAACAAAAGGCCACAAGATCGGCCTTCAAGAAGCAAGAACACAGATGGGTAAGCGCCGACTCCCATTTGGTTACATCACAGCAAAACCAAAAACACTCGTTGTTTACCTGCATTTAGATTAATTCATGTAACTTGTATTGCGAATTTAAGTTACCGGTATGAGATAATTTAATTTGCTTCAGAATGTGATTGTCTCAGTTCATCTGATTATTTAATTAGCCTTTTACATTTTATCAGTGAAGATGCATGCATGTACATGTACAGTATGTTGCATAAGTTATAACGCCTATCCTGTTTTCATGAGACTCAGGTGAGACTATCAGTTCAATTCTATCTAATTCTCAAGATGGCTTTGTTCTCTGAATTTATTTTGTAAGGCAGGGGCCTCTGTGGCCGACGTGTTACGATTGGATTCACTTTCTGATGGTTCAAACTGATACGGTTCTACGTGTATAGCAGGAGCATGTACACACACTCCAATTTCAGAACTATCACAGTCAGATGTATTGCTATCTGAGGAATCTGAAGAATCTCCAATAAATCCGAACGAAGAGGCCATTGCAACGACTCTCGCCTGCCAAGTCTGGCTTTGGGCTATAGCACCGGTTCCTGCTGTGACATCACACACTCAGGGCTGGCTGGCTCAGTGGGGCAGCTCGAATGCCAACTTTGTAGTCGATTTTAACTCTCAAAAACATATATTTTTTTATTCCCATGTATGCACCATACAAGAGTCAAAGATGGAGATACCATCCACTCAGAAATGTATTTAAAAATAAAGGTTCTGTGCATCTACTTTAAATACCAAGATAATAAAAGGCATAAAACACACACACACACACACACACACACACACACACACACACACACACAATCTAGTCTGGAAAAAATTTAAGTCTCTTCAAATGCTAATGAAAAGAGATGAGTTCTACAGTGCCTTGGAAAAGTATTCATCCCCCTTGGTGTTTGTCCTGTTTTGTTGCATTACAAGCTGGAATTAAAATGGATTTTTCGGGGTTAACACCATTTGATTTACATAACATGTCGACCACTTTAAAGATGCAAATTGTTGTTTTATTGTGACACAAACAATAATTATGATGAAAAGCAGAAATCTGGAGTGTGCGTAGGTATTCCTGCAAATTTGCTAATGTAAGTGGATGGAGCTAAAGGGTTCTTGACTTTTTGTTTTGGTGATCTGAAGGACTCGGGCAAATAAGGAATTTTGTTTGGAGGACATGCATTCCATGAATTATGAATCAAAATGTAAAACCCCATGCTCTTGGGCCAATATTAGGCTGATTGGGTTACCTGGAATTTCCTTGGGTGGTTGTTTCTCTGTGAAATCCGGTCGAGGTGTAGAACTTGTGGCTAAATGAGAGAAAACACACCACATGATACAGAATGTTTACATGGAAAAATTATCACCAAATTATTGCTAAATTAGTAATCAACTTTATTTATATTGTACTTTAACAACAGTGCTTGCTGCCCAAATAACTTTACATAGATCATTAAAGGAGATGTGCAAAGCCATGGCCTCACTTTTTGTTTATAAATGCCTTGAGACCTCAAGAATGGCATAGGAATCATTAAGCATTAACAATGAATCTAATATCGTAATTTTTATGATTAAAGTGATTCATATAGGTAGCGATCTGAGTGAATGACCCTGACACTTGCGACGTCACAGCGGGAAGGCTATGGGTCTCGTCACCATTTCCGCGATACTAAAACACAGAGCTAACTGCAACTCCGATCCTCCATTTTGAGCTAATTTATCGCCATGCCACGTAGATGTGTTGCTGGCGGGTGCAGCAACATGACAGAAGGTGCATTTATGTTGCATTCATGGTCCAAGAATGTTCAAACTGCAAAGATTTGGATGCGTTTTGTGAGAAATTCACTGGGTGCCTACAAACTGGTCTCTGCTCTGCACGTTTTACTGAAGACTGGTATGAAACCTCTAATCTGTAGAGGAGCATTGGCTATAAGCCTATATTGAAAGAGGGTGCAGTACCAACAATTAAAGGAAAAAAAAACGACAAGAAAAGGAAAGCAAGTTCATTTGCACCAGTTCTCCTGGAGTGTGAGCCGAGCATTAATGGCGGCGTACTCAGGATGGGGAAAATGGAGAATGTGTGGACCAGTTGTCAGATTTCTCCACTGGACATGCTTGCCTCAGGAGCAATATCTTGCCCTTGCGTGGAAGAAGCAAATGAATGAAGAACTGAATGAAGAACTGAAAGTCAGATTGTTGCAAACAAAAGGCCACAAGATCGGCCTTCAAGAAGCAAGAACACAGATGGGTAAGCGCCGACTCCCATTTGGTTACATCACAGCAAAACCAAAAACACTCGTTGTTTACCTGCATTTAGATTAATTCATGTAACTTGTATTGCGAATTTAAGTTACCGGTATAAGATAATTTAATTTGCTTCAGAATGTGATTGTCTCAGTTCATCTGATTATATAATTAGCCTTTTACATTTTATCAGTGAAGATGCATGCATGTACATGTACAGTATGTTGCATAAGTTATAACGCCTATCCTGTTTTCATGAGACTCAGGTGAGACTATCAGTTCAATTCTATCTAATTCTCAAGATGGCTTTGTTCTCTGAATTTATTTTGTGAGGCAGGGGCCTCTGTGGCCGACGTGTTACGATTGGATTCACTTTCTGATGGTTCAAACTGATACGGTTCTACGTGTATAGCAGGAGCATGTACACACACTCCAATTTCAGAACTATCACAGTCAGATGTATTGCTATCTGAGGAATCTGAAGAATCTCCAATAAATCCGAACGAAGAGGCCATTGCAACGACTCTCGCCTGCCAAGTCTGGCTTTGGGCTATAGCACCGGTTCCTGCTGTGACATCACACACTCAGGGCTGGCTGGCTCAGTGGGGCAGCTCGAATGCCAACTTTGTAGTCGATTTTAACTCTCAAAAACATATATTTTTTTATTCCCATGTATGCACCATACAAGAGTCAAAGATGGAGATACCATCCACTCAGAAATGTATTTAAAAATAAAGGTTCTGTGCATCTACTTTAAATACCAAGATAATAAAAGGCATAAAACACACACACACACACACACACACACACACACACACACACACACACACACACACAATCTAGTCTGGAAAAAATTTAAGTCTCTTCAAATGCTAATGAAAAGAGATGAGTTCTACAGTGCCTTGGAAAAGTATTCATCCCCCTTGGTGTTTGTCCTGTTTTGTTGCATTACAAGCTGGAATTAAAATGGATTTTTCGGGGTTAACACCATTTGATTTACACAACATGTCGACCACTTTAAAGATGCAAATTGTTGTTTTATTGTGACACAAACAATAATTAAGATGAAAAGCAGAAATCTGGAGTTTGCGTAGGTATTCCTGCAAATTTGCTAATGTAAGTGGATGGAGCTAAAGGGTTCTTGACTTTTTGTTTTGGTGATCTGAAGGACTCGGGCAAATAAGGAATTTTGTTTGGAGGACATGCATTCCATGAATTATGAATCAAAATGTAAAACCCCATGCTCTCGGGCCAATATTAGGCTGATTGGGTTACCTGGAATTTCCTTGGGTGGTTGTTTCTCTGTGAAATCCGTTTGAGGTGTAGAACTTGTGGCTAAATGAGAGAAAACACACCACATGATACAGAATGTTTACATGGAAAAATTATCACCAAATTATTGCTAAATTAGTAATCAACTTTATTTATATTGTACTTTAACAACAGTGCTTGCTGCCCAAATAACTTTACATAGATCATTAAAGGAGATGTGCAAAGCCATGGCCTCACTTTTTGTTTATAAATGCCTTGAGACCTCAAGAATGGCATAGGAATCATTAAGCATTAACAATGAATCTAATATCGTAATTTTTATGATTAAAGTGATTCATATAGGTAGCGATCTGAGTGAATGACCCTGACACTTGCGACGTCACAGCGGGAAGGCTATGGGTCTCGTCACCATTTCCGCGATACTAAAACACAGAGCTAACTGCAACTCCGATCCTCCATTTTGAGCTAATTTATCGCCATGCCACGTAGATGTGTTGCTGGCGGGTGCAGCAACATGACAGAAGGTGCATTTATGTTGCATTCATGGTCCAAGAATGTTCAAACTGCAAAGATTTGGATGCGTTTTGTGAGAAATTCACTGGGTGCCTACAAACTGGTCTCTGCTCTGCACGTTTTACTGAAGACTGGTATGAAACCTCTAATCTGTAGAGGAGCATTGGCTATAAGCCTATATTGAAAGAGGGTGCAGTACCAACAATTAAAGGAAAAAAAAACTACAAGAAAAGGAAAGCAAGTTAATTTGCACCAGTTCTCCTGGAGTGTGAGCCGAGCATTAATGGCGGCGTACTCAGGATGGGGAAAATGGAGAATGTGTGGACCAGTTGTCAGATTTCTCCACTGGATATGCTTGCCTCAGGAGCAATATCTTGCCCTTGCGTGGAAGAAGCAAATGAATGAAGAACTGAATGAAGAACTGAAAGTCAGATTGTTGCAAACAAAAGGCCACAAGATCGGCCTTCAAGAAGCAAGAACACAGATGGGTAAGCGCCGACTCCCATTTGGTTACATCACAGCAAAACCAAAAACACTCGTTGTTTACCTGCATTTAGATTAATTCATGTAACTTGTATTGCGAATTTAAGTTACCGGTATGAGATAATTTAATTTGCTTCAGAATGTGATTGTCTCAGTTCATCTGATTATTTAAATAGCCTTTTACATTTTATCAGCAAAAATGCATGCATGTACATGTACAGTATGTTGCATAAGTTATAACGCCTATCCTGTTTTCATGAGACTCAGGTGAGACTATCAGTTCAATTCTATCTAATTCTCAAGATGGCTTTGTTCTCTGAATTTATTTTGTAAGGCAGGGGCCTCTGTGGCCGACGTGTTACGATTGGATTCACTTTCTGATGGTTCAAACTGATACGGTTCTACGTGTATAGCAGGAGCATGTACACACACTCCAATTTCAGAACTATCACAGTCAGATGTATTGCTATCTGAGGAATCTGAAGAATCTCCAATAAATCCGAACGAAGAGGCCATTGCAACGACTCTCGCCTGCCAAGTCTGGCTTTGGGCTATAGCACCGGTTCCTGCTGTGACATCACACACTCAGGGCTGGCTGGCTCAGTGGGGCAGCTCGAATGCCAACTTTGTAGTCGATTTTAACTCTCAAAAACATATATTTTTTTATTCCCATTTATGCACCATACAAGAGTCAAAGATGGAGATACCATCCACTCAGAAATGTATTTAAAAATAAAGGTTCTGTGCATCTACTTTAAATACCAAGATAATAAAAGGCATAAAACACACACACACACACACACACACACACACACACACACACAATCTAGTCTGGAAAAAATTTAAGTCTCTTCAAATGCTAATGAAAAGAGATGAGTTCTACAGTGCCTTGGAAAAGTATTCATCCCCCTTGGTGTTTGTCCTGTTTTGTTGCATTACAAGCTGGAATTAAAATGGATTTTTCGGGGTTAACACCATTTGATTTACACAACATGTCGACCACTTTAAAGATGCAAATTGTTGTTTTATTGTGACACAAACAATAATTATAATGAAAAGCAGAAATCTGGAGTGTGCGTAGGTATTCACCCCCTTTCATATGAAACCCCTAAGTAAGAGCTGCTCCAACCAATTCACTTCATTATTCACAATATCTTTTAGTTGATTAAGATCCACCTGTGTGCAATAAAAGTGTCACATGATCTGTCACATAATGTCTGTATAAATCAACCTGTTCTGGAAGGACCCTGACTCTGCAACACTACTAAGTGAGCAATATGAAAACCAAGGAGCCTCCACGCAGGTCAGAGACAAAGCTGTGGAGAAGTATAGATCAGGGTTTGGTGATGATATATATCCCAAATTTTGAATATCCCACGGAGCTCCATTAAATCCATTATAGCATAATGGAAAGAATATGGCACCACTACAAACCTGACAAGAGAAAGCCCTGCCCACCAAAACTCACAGACCTGACATATACCCCTTTTCCACCAAATCAGTTCCAGGGCTGGTTCGGGGCCAATGCTGGTGCTGGTTCAAAACTCGTTCAACTTCCGAGCCAGCTGAGAATCAGTTTGCTTTTCCATAGCTTGGGGTGCTAATGGGAGCCACGTCATTATGTCGCTGTATGTGTCAGTTACGTCGCTGCATTTGCATAAACCTTGGCGCGAACATTGAAGCAACAACAACACGGAGAAGAAGAAGCAGCAACAACAATCATGGATGACTTCGCGTTTGTACAGCTGCTGCTTCTCGTTGCTTAAAAATGGCGACCTTTCACGGTCTTGCGATTGTTGTTGGTTTTAACAACACCGCCCCCCCCCACTGATGTAAGCGGTTATTTCCTCTGTCCCAGCAAAGAGTTGGTGCTAGCCTGGAACTGGTTTTTCTGGCCCCGGAACCAGTTCTTTGTCAGTGGAAACAGAAAACCTGGTAACAAACTAAGCACTGGCCCCAAACCAGCCCTGGAACTGCTTTGGTGCAAAAGGGGCAAAGGAGGGCATTAATCAGAGATGCAAAAAAGACACCAAAGATAACACTGAAGGAGCTGCACAGATCCACAGTGGAGATGGGAGTATCTGTCCATAGGGCCACTTTAAGCCATTCACTCCCGAGAGCAGGGCTTTATGAAAGATTGGCCGGAAAAAAGCCATTGCTGAAAGAAAAAATACGAAAACACATCTGAGTCGGGCAGTGGGGGTATGTGACCAATGGGTGATCTGCGCATTGGCATCCTTCATGCGGTGGAGCCACTGGAGGGGCGTGTGGTCCGAACAGAGAGTGAAAGGGTGCCCCAGCAGGTAATATCGGAGGGCAAGCACCACCCACTTGATGGCAAGACACTCCTTCTAGATTGTGCTGTACCTGCTTTCACGCATTGAGAGTTTCCAGCTGATGTACAGCACGGGGTGCTCCTCACCCTCCACCTCCTGGGACAAAATGGCCCCCACCCCTCTGTCTGATGCATCAGTCTGCAAAATAAAGGGGAGAGAGAAGTCAGGGGAGTGTAAGAGTGGCCCCCCACACAGTGCCGCTTTTACCTCAGAGAAGGCCTGTTGGCACTGCTCCGTCCACTGGACCGGATCTGGAGCCCCCTTTTTAGTGAGATCGGTTAGCGGGCTGGTGATGTCTGAATAATTAGGTAGAAACCTACGATAATAGCCAGCCAGCCCCAAGAACCGTCTCACCTCCGTTTTGGTCTTGGGCCTCAAGCAGGCCACAATTGCTGTGGTCTTGTTAATTTGGGGACGCACCTGCCCATGACCCAAGTCGAGCCCCAGATACCATCCTGCCACCTGCCCAATCGCACACTTTTTTTGCGTTAGCTATGAGGCCCGCTCGCCTCAGCGACTTCAGAACAGCCCTCAGGTGTTCCAAGTGCCGTGGCCAATCATTACTGTAGATCACGATATCATCTAGATAGGCAGCCGTGTAGGCAGCGTGAGGGCGGAGGACCCTGTCCATAAGCCGCTGGAACATAGCGGGCGCCCCAAACAATCCAAAAGGGAGCGTGACAAATTGGTGTAATCCATTTTTAAGTTCGTTTCTTAGACAAGGATTTTACGATCGTACCTTGTTGACAGTTTCGGCATGAAACTTCCACCTTCCTCAGAATTGTCACCAGATGTCAGGTGGTGACGTGCCTTATCAGGTGATGTTACGTTACGGAGGCATGAACGTCCTGTCCGATTTGACAGGTAGTCCATGCCTCCTGCTGTCAGGTCGCTCCCCCAGGACGGCGCTCCAGGTGTGTGACAGCGTGTATGCTTCCTCATCCCGGTTTATCGTCCTTTCTGCCAGCTTGCGTATCTGACAGCAGGAGGCGTGGACTGCCTATCAAATCGGACAGGACGTTCACGCCTCCGTAACGTAACATCAGCTGATAAGGCACGTCACCACCTGACATCTAGTGTCAATTCTGAGGAAGGCGGAAGTTTCACGCTGAAACTGTCAACAAGATACGATCGTAAAATCCTTGTCTAAGAAACGAACTTAAAAATACTTAAATAGTCAGACATAATGAACTTCCACTACATATTGGTGTAATCCAAGCGGTGTGGAAAAGGCCGTTTTCTCTCGGGATAGAGGTGTCATGGGGATCAGCCAATATCCCTTTGTTAAATCCAGTGTCGAATAAAAGTGAGCAGCGGCTAACCGATCAAGCAACTCATCAATGGGAGGCATTGGGTATGTGTCAAATTTAGACACCGCGTTGACCTTTCTATAGCCCACACAGAACCGGACCCACCCGTCGGTCTTGGGAACCAGGACCACTGGGCTGCTCCAGTCACTGTGGGACTCTTCGACTATGCCCATTTCGAGCATGGCCTTGAGTTCATCCCGAACCACCTTTTTCTTGTGTTCGGGCAAGCGGTAAGGGCGGCTACGCACTACCACCCCCGGGGTCATTTTGATGTGGTGTTCTATGAGGTGGGTACAACCAGGAAGGGGCGAGGACACATCAGAACATTCCTTCTGCAACTTGGCTACCTCTGTGAGTTGGGCCGGTGAGAGGTGGTCTCCACAAGGGACCGGAGTGGTCCGAGATGTTATCCTTTTTACCTCCGGCCCCAGATCCGCCTTCTCTGGGACTACCAATGCCAACACCACGGGGTCCCCCTCATTCCAGCATTCAAAGGTCAAAGGTAACTTTATTGTCCCCAAGGGGCAATTATTTGTGCAGCCAGCAGACAGGACAAGACACACAAATCCATGGCCAATAGAATTGGGCCATTATTTGGGCTAGCGTTTTATCTTGCCCCAAGTGTCCAGCCATGGGATTAAAGTGAGCCGCATGGAACACGAGTTCCCTACGGCTCTTTGGGATTAACAACTGGATTATTTGTTCCTTGGTTTGAGTGTCCTGTGTCACTCGGTACAATCTATCTTTAATAATGGAAAAATAGGGGAAGGTCGGTGCTGCGCTTGGCTGAAGAGTTTGATCATTGATTACTCTCACTTGGTCAAACGCATGCCTCAGAGTCTCGTCTCGTGACTGCTCTAACAGGAAATCCCCAAGGGAATCCCAGAGAGAGGGAGGAGGAGCGGGCTGCTCCTCACTCTGACGCGGTGTTGACGTAGACGGCTCTGCAACAGCTTCTCCAGTCAATGCCACACCGGGATCTTCCAATGACCTACTAGTGCAGGACCCATTGTGTTTTAAATATTCCATTAGGTTTTGAAATACCGGCCAATCAGTACCCAAAATCAACGAGTGGGTGAGACGGGGACTAACCACCGCCTTTATTCTATGCATTTGGCCCCGGAATAGAATTTGGACAGACACTAGAGAGTAATGGTGAACATCCCCATGCACACACAACACTTTCACCGCTTGTGCTCCCTCCAATGCCTCACCTTGCACCAGGCGTTGGTGAATTGAGGTCTGATTACAACTGGAATCCACCAAAGCGTGATATGTAGCCCCTTGGATACTCACTGGTATCCGATACGTTCTGGCCCGATCGGGGGCGGTTTCTGGCGCGTCGGGGATCCAGATTACAGCCCCCACCTCCCTTGCGAAGCTCTGACTCTGGAGATGCTCCGATTCCCTGCCTCGCCAGCACACCGTCCCAGGCTTTCCCTCTGCACTGGTGTTATGGGTGTCACTCACCTGAGGGGGAGACAACACAGACGCAGGAGAGGGAGGGGAGGACACCACGGGTGCGACAGGCCAACTGGGGAGGAGCCAGCTGCCGCCTCTGTGGCAGGGGAATGGGGTGGGGAGGTGGGCGAGAGACAGGGGGAGAAAAGAGAGAGAGAGAGAGAGAGAGAGAGAAGAGAAGCGTGGGGAGACGCCTTGTGTGCCTGCTGTCGGAGCTGCCTCCAGATGGTCCTCTGCCAGCTCGATAGCTCACTCCAGCAACGCCGGGTGATGACACCTGACCCATTGCGCCATTTCTTCTGGAACTCGAAAGACAAACTGCTCCAGTGCCACCAGATCGATGATCTCGTCAGCGTCGTGGTTTTCCGCCCTCAGCCACCGCCGGCAGGTGTCCCGGAGTTGCTGCCCGAATGCAAATGGCCGGCCAACTTCCTCCAATGCCAGCATCCAGAAGCCCTGGCGATGTTGCTCTGGGGAGCGGCCGAGCCGCTGCAGGATGGCTTTTGTCAGGTCAGCATAGACGAGCCGGCTGTCAGCAAGGAGCTGCTGCGCTGCGAGCTGTGCCTCGCCAGTTAGGAGTGGAATAAGGTGCACCGCGCGCTGCTCCAGCGGCCACCCCCACGCCTCGGCTGCTTGCTCGAAAAGGGCGAGGAACGCTTCCGGGTCGTCCTGCGGTCCCATCTTTGTGAGGGTGGCGGCAGCGGTGGTCGACGACCCTGCTGACGTGAGCCGGTTCTTTTTTTGTGACACAATTGTTTTATTGTGACACAAACAATAATTATGATGAAAAACAGAAATCTGGAGTGTGCGTAGGTATTCACCCCCTTTCATATGAAACCCCTAAATAAGAGCTGCTCCAACCAATTGACTTCATTATTCACATAAATAGTTGATTAAGATCCACCTGTGTGCAATAAAAGTGTCACATGATCTGTCACATGATGTCTGTATAAATCAACCTGTTCTGGAAGGACCCTTACTCTGCAACACTACTAAGTGAGCAACATGAAAACCAAGGAGCCTCCAAACAGGTCAGAGAGAAAGCTGTGGAGAAGTATAGATCAGTGTTTGGTGATAAAAAACATCCCAAATTTTGAATATCCCAGAGAGCTCCATTAAATCCATTATAGTAAAATGGAAAGAATATGGCACCACTACAAACCTGACAAGAGAAGGCCCCGCCCACCAAAACTCACAGACCTGAAATATACCCCTTTTCCACCAAATCAGTTCCAGGGCTGGTTTGGGGCCAATGCTGGTGCTGGTTCAAAACTCATTCAACTTGCGAGCCAGCTGAGAAACAGTTTGCTTTTCTATAGCTCGGGGTGCTAAGGGGAGCCACGTCATTACGTCGCTGTATACGTCAGTTACGCCGATGTATACCTCAGTTACGTCGCTGCGTTTGCATAAACCTTGGCGCGAACATTGAAGCATCAACAACATGGAGAAGAAGAAGCAGCAGCAACAACAACAATAATGGATGACTTCACGTTTGTACAGCTGCTGCTTCTCGTTGCTTAAAAATGGCGACCTTTCACGGTCTTGCTATTGTTGTTGGTCTTAACATCTCTGCCCCCCTGCTGATGTAAGCGGTTCTTTCCTCTGGCCCAGCAAAGAGTTGGTGCTAGCCTGGAACTGTTTTTTCTGGCCCCAGAACCAGTTCTTTGTCAGTGGAAACAGAAAACCCGGTAACAAACTAAGCACTGGCCCCAAACCAGCCCTGGAACTGCTTTGGTGCAAAAGGGGCAAAGGAGGGCATTAATCAGAGATGCAACAAAGACACCAAAGATCACACTGAAGGAGCTGCAAAGATCCACAGTGGAGATGGGAGTATCTGTCCATAGGGCCACTTTAAGCCATTCACTCCCGAGAGCAGGGCTTTACGAAAGATTGGCCAGAAAAAAGCCATTGCTGAAAGAAAAAATATGAAAACACATTTGGAGTTTGCCCAACAGCACGTGGCAGACACCCCAAACTTGTGGAAGAAGATTCTCTGGTCAAATGAGACTAAAATTGATCTTTTTGGCCATCATGGGAAATGCCATGTGTGGTGCAAACCCAATACCCTGAGAACACCATTCCTTCAGTGAAGCATAGTGGTGGCAGCATCATGCTGTGGGGATATTTATCTGCAGGGACAGGAAAGCTTGTCAGGACTGAAGGAAAGATGGATGGCACTAAATACAGGGCAAGTCTGGAGACAAAACCTGTTTGAGTCGGCCGAAGGTTCACGTTCCAGCAGGACAATGACCCTAAACGTACTGCTAAAGCGACACTGGAGTGGTTTAAAGGGAAACATTTAAATGTCTTGGAATGGCCTAATCAAATCCCAGACCTCAATCCAATTGAGAATCAATTGCTTTTTCTGAGGTCCTCAGAAATCTCCTTTGTTCGTGCCATGATACACTTCCACAAACATGTGAAGATTAAACTTTGATAGATCCCTGTTCTTTAAATAAAACAGGGTGCCCACTCACACCTGATTGTCATCCCATTGACTGAAAACACCTGACTCTAATTTCACCTTCAAATTAACTGCTAATCCTAGAGGTTCACATACTTTTGCCAATCACAGATATGTAATATTGGATCATTTTCCTCAATAAATAAATGACCAAGTATAATATTTTTGTCTTATTTGTTTAACTGGGTTCTGTTTATCTACTTTTAGGACTTGTGTGAAAATCTGATGATGTTTTCGGTCATAATGCAGAAATATAGAAAATTCTAAAGGGTTCACAAACTTTCAAGCACCACTGTAGTATTCCCCAACCCTGGCATTAGAGCCCGCACAGTGGGGCGAATGTGTGATGACTCGGCGGCATACGCGTAGAGCCAAAGCTACTGCTGAGACTTGCCCATGGGAGCACCACTCCTCTCTGCTTCACATGCCAAACAGGTTTGCCCTCCTCCTGTATGTTGATTTTGCCTTTTTCAGGTTTTTTTGAAACCTGAAAAAGCTCTGGTTATAGGCGACTCTATCATACTGCATGTGAAATTAGTGAGGCCTTTGGGGCACTAGCAGCTTTAGTCAGGTGTATACTGGGAGCCAGCAAAAATCCCAGTGGCTCGATGTGCTAAGCTAATAGAGAAATACCCCAAGACACTTGTAGCTGTGTATGCATGTAAAGTTTTTGTGTGATTCCATGAAGGGAATTTATTTGAATAAATTAGGCTCCACCTCCTTACACGTGATTTGACATGTGGCAGCCATACTGTTCATAGATAAGGTTTTTCATAATTATTTCAGTTCACAATCAATAAATTAGTTTGACACAAAATTTGGGAGTGTAGGCCAAAAATGCTAGGGCTAGATTGATGTTTTGCAAATTAGCTAATATAAGTGGATGGAGCTGAAGGGTTCTTGACTTTTTGTTTTGGTGATCTCAAGGACTCAGTTAAATAAGGAATTTTGTTTGGAAGACTCGCATTCCATGAATTATGAATCAAAATGTAAAACCCTGCGCTCTCGGGCCAAAATTTGTCTGATTGGGTTACTTGGAATTTCCTTGGGTTGTTGTTTCTCTGTGAAATCCTTTTGAGGTGGAGAACTTGTTGCTAAATGAAAACACACCACATTACACAGGATGTTTACATGGAATAAATTATCACCAAATTATTGCCAAATTAGTCATCGACTTTATTTATATTGTACTTTAACAACAGCGCTTGCTGCCCAAAGTACTTTACATCGATCATTAAAGGAGATATGCAGAGCCATGGCCTCACTTTTTGTTTATAAATGCCTTGAGACCTCAAGAATTGTATCGGAATCATTTTAAGCATTAACAATAAATCTATTATTGTAATTTTTTACTCTACTTTACATACATTAAATAACAAGAAGGTAAAAGGCATGGAACCATAGTGAATAGATTCATGTTGAGGTTTTTTTTTTAATGAATGCAACTTGGCAAAGTGGGTTCTCTCATTCTTATATTGCTGATTAGCTATGTCTTGATGCTGTGTCAAGATTGCTGAGGTCCCATGATCAGCTTCTTCTGCCCATTGCAAAGTCCCAGTTGAAAAAAGAGGGTGACTGCACATTTGGGTGCATCAGTTGCTCTCACTTTGATAAAATCTGATGCATTTTTGTTTGGGTGTTCCTTTTCACCAATAAAGACATCCTGTAAAATTTTTTGACCATATTGAAAAGTCTAATGGTGGCACCATGAGGTTCATTTTTTGCCAAAAACCCCCGCTTATTTTATGTTTTCGTGTAAGGTTTGAATCACAATGTTGGACTCCATTTATTGATTTCTTGTGACCCAGAGATCATGTTAAGAACCTTTGCAAGGGATTGAGAAGCATTAATGTGATTCATAATACATTTGTATTGTTAAAAAGTAGTTGAACAATGATTCAATGAACAGCTAAAACTCAAACCATGCTTGATAATATATATAGAATATGTACTAAAAATGTGTATCTAAGATATTTGGTATACTCTATAAGGTGCCATAATATTTCATGAAAAGTGATCGAAATTTTGTCATAAAATAGCAGCTTTTTCCATAACTTTGAGCTCCTGGTGCCACCATTAAACTTTTGAATTTTTTCAAAATATTTCACCCAGTGTGTTTTCTGACCAAAAGGAACATAAAAACAAAAATGCATCATGATCGGAGGAACTTTTCACTTTTAGGGGGCAACTGATGCACCCTACTGCACATTCACAGTGGCAGCATCAAAGCTCTGGAATAGTTTACAGTTGCATATTAGGTGTTCTTCTTACACATAAATTCAGGTAGTTCTAAAGTGTTCAATTCCTTTTCCTTGCCACTCTATAAATTTATCTAAAAATATGTTTGGATCTTCATCTCAGTTACAATAATGAACAAAAACAATGTCTTCACAAATAAAACACAAACAGTTAAATCTTTCATGTCTTTACTGAACACACCCATGAAAAACTCACAGTGCGAGTGGAAAAACTAAGTGAACCTGTGAATTTAATCACTGGTCAAGCCTCCTTTGGCAGCAATAACCTCAAACCAGTGTTTCCAGTAGCTGTGCATCAGACCTGCACAACATTCAGGAGGAAGTGTGAACACAGCAGTGATATATGATGGAAATAAAAGAAAGATGTCTGCTGAAAACGTCTGAGTAAATGACCAAAATGTATTTAGACACATGCCTCCTCTTGTGTTTCAACTGAGATCTCAACAAACTCATGCAGTATCACATCTACTGCGTTACTGAATCATCATGTTTAAGAATATTTGAAGAGAGGTACACTAGGTGCTAAATATTCAGTGTTCAATGTTTTCGGTTTACACATATGTGTATAAAGATATAGAAAGTTTTGCTGATTTATTGACCACGTTAAATGAAAAAAAAAATCCTCAGGAAATTTACAACAATGAAACTGAATGTTTCGTGACGTTTATAACCTGCGTTTATGCCCTTGATATTCATGCTGGCTTAATTAACAAGCTACTGTAGTCTTAATAAATAACTTGGCAAGATGAACATCACAGAAATTTGCATTAGAAACAGAACAGGAAAAATGTGCATGGCGATGTTCTACCTTGCGATGTCAGGTCACCATGTGTTTCCCTGTTTAAACAGAAGCGAGTCAGCTCACCTGTGATGAAAAGAAGACAAATATTCAGAAATAATGCTTATGATTCATGGGATAAAACATTCCAAAGGTTTATGTTTAACTTACTGTCGCCTTTTGTGTGGGACTGAAGAGCCAGCAGAACCAGAAGGAGAGAAAACCAACAGGAGAACATTGCTGCTTCTGCTGCTACTGCTGTTGATGTAGATGATGAGGATGTAAAAAAATTCAACTAGCCATTGGTTTTATGAGGCAAGAAAATGGCAGGCTGTTTTTGAGAGTGCACATCATGAGAAAACTGAGTAAAAAAAAAAAAAAACTCTACAGGAAACTGTTCACTTATCACTGTAAGAGTGGACCCCCCCCCCCCTTCTCAGGAAACCTGTGGTTATCACACAGCTATCAGATGTTGTTACAGAGAAACAAACATTTCGGATTATTTAAATCTTTAAATGCAATGTTTTTTTGTGAAGAGTTTGCAGGTTCAGACTGGCTCAGGTGTCATATTTTAAATCATCAGAGGTATGACTTTCCAATTTTTATTTTTACTTTTTAAAATGAACCAAATAACATTTATTTGGTTTTATTCCACATAGCTGTTGAATTCTTGATTCAGGTGTTGATAAATTTCTGATAACAGCAGCTCTGAAAGTAGTGCAGCTACAAATCACAAGTTTATCTTAATGCAATGGTTCTAGGACTTTATTGTTGCTATAGCAACAGCTCACTTACAGAGACTTGGGGTGCTTTCACACCAACAGCAGTTGGTGCACACTAAACAGTCCATTCGAACCAAAAGCTCTTAGTTCGGTTTGGTTCGTTTTCATCGGTGTGAAAGCATCAATCGCACTTGGGTGCGCACTAAATCAAGCGGACCGAGACCTCCAAAAAGGGGTGGTCTCGGTCCGCTTGATTCCGCACCATATGTCAACCTCTGGTGTGGTCCCTCTGGTGAGAATGCGAACCTGGACCAACTCAGGTCTAAACGAACTATTCGAATATAACTATAAAGATAATGATGTGGGGCGGCACGGTGGTGTAGTGGTTAGCGCTGTCGCCTCACAGCAAGAAGGTCCTGGGTTCGAGCCCCGGGGCCGGCGAGGGCCTTTCTGTGTGGAGTTTGCATGTTCTCCCCGTGTCCGCGTGGGTTTCCTCCGGGTGCTCCGGTTTCCCCCACAGTCCAAAGACATGCAGGTTAGGTTAACTGGTGACTCTAAATTGAGCGTAGGTGTGAATGTGAGTGTGAATGGTTGTCTGTGTCTATGTGTCAGCCCTGTGATGACCTGGTGACTTGTCAAGGGTGTACCCCGCCTTTCGCCCGTAGTCAGCTGGGATAGGCTCCAGCTTGCCTGCGACCCTGTAGAAGGATAAAGCGGCTAGAGATAATGAGATGAGATGAGATGAGATAATGATGTGAGCATCTACACAATGTGATCATAATAACGTCCTGTAAACAGCAGCATCAGACACACGCGCGTGCTCCAGCTCTGTCAGCATTCTGTCAGTGGGAAATTCAGATTGCCCTGTATTAACCTACAGCATAACAGATTCTACAGTAAAAGCCGGCTGGCTTGTCAGGCTAACAGACTAGAGCCTACATTGTGGGTCTTTGGAAAGGTGCTTGTCTCATCATCAGCAGGACAGCATTGGTGAAAATAGCGCGTCTCCTCTGCCTGAAATGACGGGCTATATGCCTTCGGTGAATCCAGTATATCCGAAGATTGTTCTCCAGCTGCAGCCGCGACTCATTCCGGAACTGGATATTTTGCCAGAAATGGGTAATGTTGACGATATAAAAAGCAAGGACCAACGCAAGAAACAGTGTGCGAACGTGTCACTCCATTGTGAAAGTTCAAATTGGCGCTTATTTCCACCGGAAGATGACGAAATGTCATTCAGACCAATTTGGTTCGTTTGCATGTGTGAACGCGGACCACACACAGTCTGTATGCTACAATGTAACAATTTTACTGCCTGGTGCGGACCAAATAATCGAACTAGTGGTGTGAAAGCGCCCTTATATGGCAGATGCTCCAGAAAATAGATTTGAAAAGAAATTGATGTTGTGAAGTTTTATGTAACTTTTATTTCATGTTTATTATCAAAATGGATCAGATTTATCTGAATAACAGATGATTAATGCACATACATGTTCTCTTACTGTGACTTTTCAAACTCCATCCATCCATCCGTTATCTGTAGCCGCTTCTCCTGTGCAGGGTTGCAGGCAAGCTGGACCCTATCCCAGCTGACTATGGGTGAGAGGCGGGGTACATCCTGAACAAGTCACCAGTTCATCGCAGGGCTTACACATAGAGACAAACAACCATTCACACCTATGGTCAATTTAGAGCCACCAATTAGCTTAACCTGCAAGTCTTTGGACTGTGGAGGAAAATGGAACACCCCGAGGAAACCCATGCAGACACAGGGAGAACATGCATACTCCACACAGAAAGGCCCTCGTTGGCCGCTGGGCTCGAACCCAGGATCTTTTTGCTGTAAGGCAACAGTGCCAACCACTACACCACCATGCTACCCCACAACAACAGATTCCAAATGCAAATCCTACACTTGAAATAAACTCTATGGCTGTGTCCAAGTATGCATAGTTACATACTATTAGTATGCAAAAAGCAGTCTGTAGGGAGTCCAAACACTCAGTAGGAATTTACTAGTAGTCAAGCAGGACCAGGATGATCTTCTATATCAATTTTATGCAAACATACCACACTATGCCAAATCATAATTTGGAGCCTTTGAATAACCAAAGAAGAAGACTCTCCCCAGGGAAAATAGAAAGAAGATGGCAGACCAAAGGGAAGCAGGTTGTTGCAGCATTCAAGTGGTATCTCTGGCAGGGTACAAATGTAAGTGTAACCGAATTAGGGCCTTGGCTAGATTTTGGCTTTTACAGCACTAAAGTCAAACTACAGTATGTCACCCTGGGAATTTCACCCAGGGAATAGTCACTTGAATGAAAAAAAAAATCTGTTATAATTGAACCCAACTCACAAAATAAAGCCGGGGGGTTCTCACACAGGTAAGTTCACAAAAAGAACAGAGACGTTGTTCACTTAGTTCACAACAAAGTTGAGTTTAATTTCACCTCCAAAACAAGTAAATAATGTTAAGATTAAAAATACAAAACTAAAAGGAGGGAAAACAGCATTTAGGTTAACAGTGATTTAAAATCTATACCAAACCCAGAAAATAAATAAATAAATAAATAAATAAATAAATACAGAGGTGGCACATTATGAGGCAGCTAAAAAATAAATGAATACACAGCAAAATAGTTCAACATGTAATCAACTTAAAATAAAACACACCAACTAGCAAAACAATAAACATAAAAGTAGTCACCTATGAAAACACAACTGGTGGACACCTCTATAAAGATGGGGGACAAATAAAATCACTGAAAACAGAACCTAGTGCTGTTCCTCAATAAAATGTTACAAACAAAATAAAACTTCCAATAATGTTAAAGCAAACAAAGCAAAACAAAACAAAGCGAAACAAAACAAAGCAGCAGTTGCAGGCTCAACATGGGTTGAAACGGTCTTGTTAATATCCGCCGGCCAATGTTAAAAACATGAAGGTGACACCAGCAGCATTATCTCAAACCAGATCCTGAACAGCAAGCAGCAAAACCCAGAAGTGCAACTGATTTTTCCTGCCGGTTACATCCTACCCCCCCCCCCCTTTTTCTATCAGCGACCCGCCAATCCACTATTACACCCATGAATTCCTTGGTCTAAAAAATGCTGGTACTGTGCTGCTAGAGACCACTACCTGGGAGATCATTGCCCCCCCGCCTTCCCCCGTATTGGTCCTAGGAGGTGGTGGATGTTAGGGTGCTGGCCTGCGATCATCCTAGTGGCCCTCCTGAGGGGAGCTGAAGTGGCATTAGGGGCATGGTCTGCTGGAGATGAGAGAACAGGGTCAGTAATTTCTGTTAGTGGAAGATTTCATGGTGCTGCATCAGAAGAGCTTGGTTGCGCTATTGAAGGTTGGTTGTGCTCAGGTGCTGTCATAACCACCAACAGCCCCAGGTCATCCCCATCCTCTTCTGTGTCACCATCGTCATTCCCTACTGGTGGGAGGTCCAAAGAGCTAAACTGGGGGCACAAAGAAGAAGGGACCAATTTGAGCATAACACGATGCACATGTTTTACCTGAGTTGGATCATGTAGTGGAGCTGGTAAAATGTAAAATGCTGGTACTGTGCTGCTAGAGACTGCTACCTGGGAGATCATAGCCCCACCCATAGACTACTCCATCAGGGTCAGGTCTTTTCACCACTTTGTAGACTGTGGGCCCCCAAACATCCTGTATTTTATTTCAACCACAGGCAGAATGGTCCTGCAAATAAACCTCCTGATTCATTGCCAATGGCTCACTCAGTGGTAATTGATTGTGTCTGTCCTTCCTTTGCCTGGCTACAGACTCCATCTGCTCCTTTGCACACTCAAAAGCCACCTGCAGTCGCCGTCGGTGCTCCTTCAGCCAGTCACACATGCTGCCAGCCATTGATTCTGGTACTGTAAGTGCCCTAGAAGGGAGTCTACAGGTAGGTGAGGTTCTTGGCCGAACATAAGAAAACATGGGGACTCTCCCATGGACTGATGAGTTGTAGTGTTATAGTTAAACATAAGCTGGGGAAGGTGGTCAGGCCAATGACACTTTTGTGCAGGTGGAAGTGTGCACAACAGATTGTGCAAAGTGTGGTTAAATCGTTCACACTGACCATTTCCCTGGGGGTGGTAGGGGGTAGTGCGAGTCTTCTGCACTCCATACAGTTCACACAGCTGCTGGACCAGGGCACTTTCTAAGTTCCTCCCCCAATCAGAATGTATCTGAGCTGGGACCCCATCATGGTAGAATCACTCCTAAACCAGTATTCTTACAACTGTAGGGGCCCTCTAGTCCTTAGTGGGTACAGCCTGGGTAAATTTGGAAAAAACATCAGTCATTATTAAAACATTCTCCTTACCATCCCTAGAGGGTTCCAGCAGAGTGAAATCGATGACCAGGATTTGATTTGATCTTGCAGCCAGCAAGTGACCCATAGGTGCCCGAATCTGGGGTTGGGTAGACTTAGCAAGACTACATCTTTCACAATTTTCACACCATTCACAGATGTCTTTGTTCATTCCCAGCTAATAGCACCTCTGCCTCACTAGGTCAGTGGTTCATTCTATGCCTTGATGGCCATGGTTCTGATGGAGCTGATTCAAAAGCTCCTCTTTGAGACTCTCTGGCAAGAGAAACTGATAGACTTCCTCTCCTCCATCTGGATGGAAAAAACAATGATAGAGGAGGCCATTTCTTTGGACCAACCGACCCCACTGCTGCACCAGCCCATGCATTTGAGAGCTCAGCCCCTGTCTTTCAGTCTGACTTGGCATCCTCTTTTCCCACCAGAAGTGAAGGAAGGTGCCAATGGTGGGATCAGCCTCCTGGAGAGCCTGCAGATCAACAGAAGTGCGAGAGGGTAGGACAGTAACAGCAGATTGCACAGCATGTTCAATCTTACCTCCCCCAGTGGATAGCTGTAGGGTCATAGGCACGGCTATGCCTCAGAGGGTTATTGTCAGTCCATACCACACACTTCTGACCCCACAAATACTCCCTATATTTTTCAGTCATGGCCCACTTCATGCCAAGGAACTCCAATTTCATGGAGCTATAATTCTTCTCTGCAGGGTGGAAGCTTCGACTGGCATAGGCAATGGGCCTCACTTCACCATCCTGTTCCTGTGACAGAACAGCGCCCAAGCCACTGTGGCTGGCATCGACCTCCAGGATAAAAGGGAGAGAGAAGTTAGCAAAGACCAAAACAGGTGCACCTATTAACCGGGCCTTTAGCTCTCACAGCTTTCTGACCAGACCTCTCCCAGCAAGGCACCCTGGCCTTTACGAGTCCTTACTCCTGAGAGTTCAACCACCAAATGATGCAGTGGTACAGCCAGTTTCGAGAATCCCTCCACAAAGCACCTGTAGTAACCAGCAAAACCCAGGAAGGACCTGAGCTCAGAGACAATGGTGGGATGAGGCCAGTTAGCAACTGCTGGGATCATACTGGGGTCAGTGGAAATGCCCTCCTCGGAGATGAGGTGACCCAAGTACTGTACCATTTTCTTAAAGAAGGAGCACTTTTTCCAGTTTAACATTAAGTCCCTTCTGCCGCAGATGACTCAACACCAGATCCAGATGGCTCAACTTCTCTCCCACACTGGAAGAACAAACAATGATATCATCGAGGTACAACAGTAAGGACTGGCAATGCTGGGGCCCAAACATCCTTTCCATAAGGAATTGGAATGTACCTGGTGCATTGCACAACCCAAATGGCATTCTGTTGAACTCGAATAGTCCAAAAGGGGTACAAAAGGCAATCTGTGGCTTGCCTTCCTCTGCTACTGGTACCTGGTTATAGCCACTAACTAAGTCCATGGTGGAAAACTACTTAGCTCCTGACAATGCTTCCAAGGACTTTTCTATTCGAGGAAGAGGAAAGGCATCCACAGGTAAGTTCACAAAAAGAACAGAGACATTGTTCACTTAGTTCACAACAAAAGTGAGTTAAATTTCACCTCCAAAACAAGTAAATAATGTTAAGATAAAAAAAAAAAAAAAACTAAACGGAGGGAAAACAGCTTCTAGGTTAACAGTGATTTAAAAGCTATACCAAATCCAGAAAATAAAGGTAAATACAGAGGTGGCACATTATGAGGCAGCTAAAAAAATACATAAATACACAGCAAAATAGTTAAACATGTAATCAACTTAAAATAAAACACACTAAACAGCAAAACAATAAACATAAAAGTAAAGCCACTTATGAAAACACAACTGGTGGACACCTCTATAAAGATGGGGGACAAATAAAATCACTGAAAAAAAACCTAGCGCTGTTACTCAATAAAATGTGACAAACAAAATAAAACTTCCAATAATGTTAAAACAAACAAAGCGAAACAAAGCAGCAGTTGCAGGCTCAACATGGGTTGAAACGGTCCTGTTAATATCCGCCGGCCAATGTTAAAAACACGAAGGTGACACCAGCAGCGTTCTCAAACCAGAGCCTGAACAGCAAGTAGCAAAACCCAGAAGTGTAGCAGTAGTTACACAGCATGCTGATACCTGCCTTTATACTCCAATATTAACAAGGTAACTCCCACGGCTGCCACACTGGAAATGACGGGGAAGACTGACTTCGCTTACAGGTTACATAAGTATCAGAAACAGTTTTGAAAATTTTTGTGGCATACATGGTATACGTCATCTGTGAACATCCAGTTCAGAGGACAGATAAAATGGTGGAGGAGTACATCTGAATTTTATTCTTAGTACTTGCCTGCATATTCAAAGATTTAAAGTGGTTTAGAAGAAAAGACAGATGAAAGATAGAAATGAGTGGACAGTAATGGATGGATGGGGTTAAGGTGTTTTAGAATAAAAGAGAGTTTGAGATGGATCTTGCAGTATTACATCTATGATGTGTGGTATAGATGAAGAGATAAGAGTCCTACATTCACTCATGCAACTCGATACTGCACTGTAAAAAAAAAAAAAATCTGTTGTTTTTACAAAAAAAACAACAACTGGCAGCTGTGGTTGCCAGAATAATTCAGTATAAAATACAGTGAACATGCAAACAGTTTTACTGACCAAACAGTAATTGCAACAGTGTTAAATTGTAAAATAAACAGATTGTCCCATAATTCTGTACACATTTTAAGTGTGATTTTAAAAGGGTTATTTTTGTAATCAAACAGTTTTACCAAGTAAATTTAACAAACTTTTTCTGATGAATGATCCTAATAATGCTGTTATTTTACACTTTCTTCCAGTAAGATTTACAAATAGTTTGTTTGTTGTACATGAAATTTCATTTAGTCTTACTGAAGAAATACTTTTGAATAACAGATTAAAACTGTTAAAATGCCTGTATAAAAAGTTATGAATATTTTCTGTAAAACTGAATTTAAATTTGCTTTAAATGTTTTTCTTTTTCGTAATAATTATATTTTCAAATAATATCTATAAACATCAAATTTCAACAAACATTTACCACTAAAATGCAACTTTAAAACACAAGGAAGCCACATATAAAGAGTATCTCTAAAAAAAACCTTACACTTGTGTTGGTAACTCGCCAGCGCCCCCTATAACGATCCCACAATTCCTTGCGTGCTCCACCCGGATGTGACGTAAGGTGGAACTGCTTTAACTGTATCGAGAGCGCCTCGATTCGTTCTCTCGTGTTCTGACTACTGGAGTGGTCGGACGGACTGTAGGCACGCTCGCCTACAGTGTTGAGATTAACCGCTATTGTCTGAGAACAGCCTGTTCAAATTAGTTTCGGCCGAACTTTTGAACGACCCGCTAAGTTTCAGCGATATAGTGGTTTTGATTCTAAACCTTTGCAAAGTTTAACTACAGTTAAGTAGTTTTCCACGCTAAGAGGCATTTGCGGACAGCTTCGCTCCTCTCAGCTTTTTCTCGTCGACGCATCACCGGAGGTTTCTCCTGAAGCACCGTGGGCCAGCTAGGCCTCCATCTCCCTGCTTCGTTAGCCGCGGTTGGACGCAACGCGCCGCTAACCTCCTCTCCTCGGACTGCGACCCTCAGCGCGGACATCGGAGAAAGAACTTCCATCGCATTGAGTAGGCACTTGGGCAAATTTTTAATTTGTAGCTTATTCAGATGGTTGTTAGGGTCATGTTTAAGCTTTGAGCTATTTAGCATACCCGCTCAGACACGGAAGGTGTTTGTTTGTTTTTATTGTTTGTTTTGGTTCTGTTTTTTTTCTTTGAACTTGTTAGACAGGGTATCTTGCATGATATCTTTCCTTAACTCCATTGCTAGCTTCCCTATCTGATTAGCAGCGCAGCGACAAGTTTGTTATTTTAAGCTCCGAGGCTAGACCGCTACAAGGCCTAGTTTCTCTCCATCCAACACCTATTACACACACATATACACACTCTCTCACTCTCTCTCTCTCTCTCTCGCTCTCGCGTTGAGTTCTTTGCCTAGGTAGTCTGTTGGAAATTGTTGTTAAGTGCAGTGTTTGGATCCAGCTGTAGCGTGGTCAGATTCTCCTTAGCAACTTATTGCTAGCTACCTCAGGGTGATACGCTAGCTCGTAGGCTTGTGTTCTCGACTAGGCCTGCAGGCGCCATTTTTCCGACGCCATTTTGATACCTTCCTCATTGAGTTACCTGTGATACGACACCTAGGCACTGACCGCCATTTTGTTTAAGCATTGCCAGAGTGGCTAGTCATTAGCATCTGCCCACAGATACCTACACAAAGCACACATTAGCCACAGAGCTAATCCTTTGTTCTATTTAGCTAACATCCCTTTGTTTTAGCTAACACTCCTTTGTTTTAGCTAACGACAAGCTAGGTCACACACACACACACACACACGCATCGGCTTGCCCTAGCCTCACACACACGCACACACAAGGGATTCTTTTCTTTTTCCTTCTATCTCTTTCTCTCTCTCTTTCCCTCAAATTTATAGTCCAGGTGTAATTGTTCCATTGTTTTGTCTTGTTATTACCTTTGCCGACATTGAATGTATTTTGAGATTATTATTATTAGTGAGTAGTAGACAAATAAAAGCTAATAAAATTGAATTGCATTTTACTTGTTCCTGTTGTTTATTCACAAGGTCAACTATTTAGAACTCCTTTTTCCTTCAGAATTTAGCTTTTGTATACAACTGGGTTTCCCATCTAATACAGAGCTACCATTAATCTTGAATGTAACCATTCACGGTGAGTATTAAGATTAATAATTTAAGATTTTATGAGACTGATCTTTATTTATAAATTGATTAATTTAATTATCAATTATTACATAATTTATAATTTAATTAATCCCAATTCAACCTACATTAAAGTGGTGCCCCGTGTGAGGAATAGTTTAATGACCTTGTGAATTTCTCAACAATAACTTGTAAACTGCTGTATACCCAAAATCAACTGCCAAGGTATAACACAGATGACTTTAATGGTGAATCATTAACAGTGTGTTAATCACAGAACTGAAATTCAGCTGCCAACCACAGTTAGCTGATAAACTGGTTTAATTGATTAGTACCTTAGAGTAATATCTAATCCAAGTACTTAATTAATATTATTAATAATAATCATTATTATTAACTAATTATTAATTGAGCTAATTAATACAAGTGAAACATTAGTGAAAACAAAGTAGCTAAGAAACCACATCAATTATTTAGCAACTTGGATTGAATTAAATTCTAACCTAATCAATCCCTAGTATTAATTTCCTTTAAGTTAATTAATACATTTCGAACAAAATGTCGCATTCCCCATCAAGGGAGTCAGAAGGGCCCCTCCTCTCTCTCTTCGACGTTGTAGGTGATTTAGGCCAAGTCCCGGAGGATAGGAGAAATTACTTCTGTGATCTGGACCAAAAGGCTCGCTTTGATGAAATACACATAGCCGTTAGGGAACTTAAGGAGCGTACTATGACTCTCCCAGAAGGGCTACCCAAATTGTTCATGATCTACTATAAGGAAATGGAACATGTGTGTATGACCCTCGAACAAGAGAAAAGAACACTAAAACGACAACTGGCCGAAGCTCAAAGGAGAGCAGAAAGCGCGGAGAGTAGCCTCGTGGGCCTGAGAGCCACACAAGATGAACTAAAGCGCGAAATAGAATACCTCAGAGAAGAAGTGACGCAAGCACGTCGCTCAGATGAGGGATCGGCCAAACCCTCCCAAGAACAGAGTTCCGCTCTGGAGGAGGAAGAACCTGAGCTTAGAACGGTAGATCAGACACCGCACTCAAGCTCAACTCGCGTGAAAGCCGCGCGGTCGCCACCTCGTGGCGCTGGGAGTTTTTACTTTACTCCCCACTACACCCCCTCGCGCTTCAATATCGCTGCAGCCTCTAGCCCGCAGAAAACGCCGCGCTACGTACCCTCAGACTCCTCTGACGGAGAGGCCACCTACAAGCCGAAACGCAGACATAGGCGATATGAGAGCAGCTCAAATAGCGAAGACAGCGAGGACCCCTACGGGTCAAAATCAAAACGCCTCGTCGCAGAACGCAAAACTAGGATCCGCCAAATCGACGTCCTTGCGAAAGACATAGAGCGTTTTGAGCCGGAAAATCATAGACACCGAAGCGTTAATGATTATTTCCGGGAAATCGAGCGTAGCCTCCTGGACCTGCCAGAGGCTACGTCGCATGAAAAGGCCAGACTAGTCTGGAAAACTTTAGGTAGTGGCGTACGAGCATTCGTTGAGACCTTACCGCAGTCAGTCCTCGACAACTACAAGAAAATACGTAAGTACTTGAAAGAGGAATACTCGTTGTACGAGGACGAGACTGCTGCGACGATGGGTGCCATTCTGATCAGACAGAAATGAAGCGAACACCCTCGCGAGTACTACCGTCGGCTCCGTGCAGCGTACTTTCAGGGCAGAAGCGAGCCCGGGCTAGAGGAAGATCGCAACTTCAAGTCCCTCTTCCTCCATAACCTTCACCCGTGCATCCGTAACCAAGTAACACTCGCGTGTCGCCAGCGCCCCCATACTATGAGAGAAATGCGTCGCACCGCACAACTAACGTGGGAGACGTTCGTCCGACCCACAGACCGCCACGAGGACGATCCCAGAGTCCTCGGCCTATATGAGCAGGAAGGTCAGTCCTTAGGCCTAGAAGGGGGTGAAGCCCCAAACCGTGGGCCCCCTTGGGCGAACCCAAACCCCGGCCACCAGACGTCGAGTCAACCCAAAGGTAACTGGAAAGTTCGACAAGCTGGAGCCAAGGGGGAACAGGGCCCCAACGCCCACGGGCAAGGTAACCGCAAACCTGGCAGTCACGGCCCTAAATCTCAGAATAGCGGACAGTCAAGGCCCCATCGCAACTCCTCTCGAAGGGAGCGGAGCCCTAAGCTAGCTACCGCTAAACAAGCCAACCAAGAGCCGCTTGGGATGGCAGAACTGAGGACCGAATTAGCACAAGTTAAACAACTGCTGAGCAATAAGAACAGGAAGGGTAAGCCGAGCAAGGACAGGGACGAACCGTCAGCATGACTAGGCCGGAACCCATCCCCACCACCACCGCGTGTCTACCTCGTGGGGTGGGGAAAGGACCCCTGCCCAATAGGCAGCGATGAGTTGAAACCACCCCCCCCGGTAGTGAAGCCTGACCCGCAGGATGCACCCCTGACGCAGTTTCTTGGAGATTTGGTTAGGAAAGGCAACGCCAAGCGTATCTATACCCCAGTGGTGGTAGAAGGCAACGTTTCCCTCCAAGCTCTCTTGGATACCGGGTCAGAAATCACCCTGATGTGTTCCAAAGTCTTTGCAGAGGTTTCTGATGCGCGGCGCGCGCAAGGTAGACCCATCAGAACCGAACGTTGTGACGTCAACTTGGTTAGCTTCACCCAGAATCAAGCACCAGTAACAACCATTGCATGGTTAGAACTCACCTTCCAGGGCATGTCCATCACTCACCCCACTTACATCTGCTCTGTTGGGGTAGAACCGTTCCTCATTGGCCAAGACCTACTGGATAGGCTAGCGCCCCTCATTGACTGTTGTCGTGGGCAACTGTGGGCCCAGGTCGCGTCCCCACAGACCCCAGATCCTCGTCGTCATGATCGAGCCTGTTGCGATGAAGTTAGCGTGGAGGCTACTCCACCGATAGCTGAGTCAGGGCAGGTCCCCGAGAACCTCAAGACCACTCCGCTCCACCCTGAGCCGAGTCAAGACGCACCAAACTCAACCGACACTCTTCTCAACCGCAACGTGCTTGATGGCCACCCGTCTTTCCTTTGCTTTCTTGGCGAATCTGCCCCAACCAGGTACTACCCCTGGATATCTGGCAACATTGCTGTCAACGGCGTCACGGCACCTGCCGTCAGGTTAGCGCTTTGGTCAGAGAAGTCAGCCATCAGCCAAACGTGGTTCGACATAGTGCGTCAGAGCACTCCTTCCCCTGTCTTTGTGCAGAAGAGCCACCGGCTACTGTCAGCCGAACAACCCCAGAGCCCCATCAAAGCCACGGGCGTCTGCGCCGTGTCGCTCGCCATCGGTCAGAGAGAATTCCTTCATTTCTTGAGTGTCATCCCCGGACTTCCTGACCCACTGGTCATTGGGGCAGACATCTTGGTCAGACTGGGAGCCCAACTGGACCTAGTCAACCGGGTCATCTGGACCCAAGCCGATGCTGCCAAGCACCCGTTCCAAGCTGCCCCGGAACAAATGCGGTCAGGACAAACGATTCCCCAAGCCTGCCATGTCGCTAGCGAATTTGACATTGTCATTCCCGCTAGGACTGCTGGTTCCCCTCTTAAGCTGGTCATCATGAAAGACCAACAGTTTCGTAGCTCCCAGGCGTTCTTCCAGCCTCTCAGATTCTTCATGGAGCTTGACTTAGCCGTGTGTGGGACTCCGCTGCTTGAAGTGAGTCATTGTTCCGCTTACCTCCTGGTTCAAAACTCCACGCGGGACGCCATCACGATCCCCGCCCGTCGGCCTTTAGGCCTTCTGATAGACCAGGCATTCCATGACTTTGAACTCACCATTCCAGTCATCGGTGAGCTGCCAATGCCGGACACTCATTCCGATCCAGTGGAACCTCCCTGGATCACTCTTCCTTTCCACATGATCCGCGTCGAACCTCACGACATGCTTTGCGACGAGCGCATAGTCATGACCAAAACTGACACCCCGAAACACATGCTGGTGTACGCTCTTGCCACGCAATCGAGCAACGACACCCCTGCAACTGAGGTCGTCGATTCAGCTCTAGGTGAACCGTACCCAGGCTTCGAACGAGAAGTTCAACAACAGCTGGTGAAAGCTGACAGCCTGATCACGGACGCCCAGAGACGACAGCTCCGTGAACTGTTCTACGACTTCAGGGCGATCTGGGCGCGGGATTCCAATGACTGCGGAGTCAAAGACATCCACACCGTCCGAATCCCAACAGATCCGAACGCTCCACCGACGTTCGTGCGGCAATACAAAATCCCGTTAGCCGCATACGACTCAATACAAGAAACACTGGACACTCTGCTGGAAAAGCAGATCATTCGTGAGTGTAACTCGACTTACAACTCCCCCTTGTGGCCGGTGCTGAAACCGAACGGCAAGTGGCGTCTCACCATTGACTATAGGCAGCTGAACAAGCAAGTGCCCTTGTCAAGATGGCCCATGACCCATCTGGATCAAGAACTTGCCAAGGTGAAGGGTGCAAAGTTCTTCTCCACCGCCGACGTGGCGAGTGGATTCTGGACCATGCGCGTGGATCCAGCTGACCAACACAAGCTGGCCTTTTCCTTTGGGAACCGCCAGCTAACTTTCAACCGATGTCCGTTCGGCTACGCGAACTCCCCCGCTGAATTCAACATCTTCTTGCATAAGGCAATGAGCGATGCTGCAGCTCGTGGCAACTTGATCTATGTCGATGACATCCTCATTAGGTCACAGACTTTTGATGCACACCTCGAAGAGATACGCCATGTTCTGTCTCAGCTGTCCAGAGCAGGAGCGAAGCTCTCTGTCACCAAAGGGCAGTGGTGTCGCACCAAAGTTGAATACGTTGGACTGTGCGTCGGGCCAGATGGCATTGAACCCCAGTCAGGGAGGGTGCGGGCTATCCAAGATATCAAAGCCCCATCCAACGTACCCGAACTCAGGAGCTTCTTAGGGGTCTGCAACTACTCCCGACAGTTCATCGAGGACTACGCGGAGATAGCACGACCGCTCACCGAGCTCCTCCGAAAGGATAAACCCTTCCAGTGGGGTGAGCCTCAAGAACTCGCGTTCAAGAGCATGAAGCAGAAGCTCTGCTCTGCTCCCTGCCTTGCGTATCCCGACAAAGACAAACCGTTCTTCTTGGAGGCTAGTTTCTCCACCCACTGCCTGAGCGCTGCACTGTCACAGCAGCATGACAAAGATCGCCGTGTCGTAGCATACGCCAGTCGGCCCCTCAGTGCTGTGGAGTTTAAATTTTCAGACTGCGAAAAAGCCCTGCTGGCCACGGTCTGGGCCGTTGAACACTTTCGCAGTTACATTGGTGGCCAGAAGGTGGTGATAGAGACCAATCATCAACCGGTCTCGTTCTTGAACAGCCAGAGGCTGAGAGAGGGAAGAGTTTCGAATAGTCGCATCGCAGCTTGGATGATGGCACTACAGGGCTACAACGTCGAGGTGAAGTACGCCCAGAACCACAAGATGGCGCTTGGCCGAGGCCTGGCGGAATGCCAGCATTGCGACTGCGAGAATAGTCCAGATCAAACCGAACTAACAACCGTACCTGCTCTCCCCTCCGACCACCACTACTATGACGAGAACGTCTGCAAAGACCTCCCCACTGCTTACATAGATGGATGCTCATTCCATCATGAACGCAAAGTGCAAGCCGGTGTCGGTATCGTATGGGCGAACGGCCCTATACAAGGGAAATACCAACATCGACTTGGGGCTAAGACTAGCCAATATGCGGAGGTAGCAGTCGTGCTCATCGTCCTGCAACAAGCTGCCTGTGAGAACATCAAGCGGTTAGTCCTCTGCTCTGATTCAAATTATGCCAGGCATAGCTTCGTCTCACACTTTCCCTTGTGGAAGGTGCAGGACATGAAAAACGCAAGGGGCAAGGAAGTGAAACACTCCGAACTCTTCCTAGCATGCGATCGACTCGTAACCGAACAGGGAATGTGCGTCTATTGGAAGAAGGTGAAGGGACATTCTCAAGTCCCAGGACCTGACAAAGTCGGTAACGATGAGGCAGATGGCCTCGCCAAAGCGGGAGCCGTAGACGGCCCCCTTTGGGAATTCCAGCCGTCATGGCTTCCCGAGACGCCACGCCATGACGTAACCGCGATTACTCGCCGACAGGCTAGAGCAGGTCAAACTGACGCAGTACCCCAAGCAGGAACAGTGCAACTCGGCCGACTGCCCCAGGATGCCGACCTGGTGTCTATGCAGGAAAGGGATCCCGTGATCCACCAGATCCGTAAGTTCCTTGCGGACCCCGTGGCGTCCCCAATTTCCCCACAAGAGTTGCAACAGTCCCGAGACTTAAATCACCTTTACAATCTCAAAAACGGCTTAAAACTCGAGAAAGGACTCCTGGTGTACACACCACGCAACCAGGGACCTCCCCGGTGGGTCGTGCCCACAGATCATAGGGGGGTCATGTTGCAGTACGCTCACGACAGCCCGTGCGGGGGCCATAGGAACGCTCAGGCGACCTACCAGACACTCCAACAGATTGTCTATTGGCCCTTCATGATTCAGGACGTTACCGAGTATGTCAAAGGGTGCTTGATTTGCTGCCAATTCCGACCAGCCCAACCGTTGAACCGCGCCCCACTGCAAAGCAAAGGCATCTCATTCCCCTGGTCTAATCTCCAGATAGACTGGGTCGGACCGGTGCCGAAATCGGCTCGAGGTAATAAGTACCTCCTGACTGTCACTTGCGCGTTCACGAAGTGGGTGGAATGCTTGCCCGCCCCAAACGAAACCGCAGAGACCACCGCTCTCCTTCTTATGAACCATGTGTTCAGCCGTTGGGGCTTGCCCCTATCCATTGATTCCGACCGAGGTACTCATTTCACCGCAGAGGTCATGAGAGTGTTGTGGGAGATGCTCGGAGTCGAGGCAAAATTCCACATCGCGTATCATCCTCAGTCTTCCGGTCAGGTCGAACGCGCCAACCAAACCATCGTGAGCATGCTTCGCAAGTATGTGAGTCACCATGGCAAAGATTGGGACATCAAACTCCCTCTGGTGCTGATGGCCATTCGGTCCACTCCTCACCGCACCACCGGAGTCACCCCGTTCGAAATGATGACTGGCCGTGAAATGGTTCTTCCCTTACACCTCCTCTACCGACCAGAGGACCTAAGCGTTGCCACTGCGTACACCGCACACCAGTACGTCACCGACTTGCAACGCCACTTGCAGGCCACATTTGCGTGGGCCCAGGAACACCTCGAAAAGAGTGCGAAAGGACAGAAAGCTTACTACGACAGAAAGGCGACACACCGTGAGTACGAAGTAGGCGACAGAGTCCTATACTTCAATTTCACCAAACCGGTAGGAGTAGCCAGAAAATTCTTACCCCGTTGGTCCGGTCCTTTCGAAATCGTCGGTAAACTGTCCCCCGTCGCCTACCGCATCAAAACTTCGAAGCCCAGCCAGGCGCCTTCGTATAGATGGGTCCATAGCAACCAAATAAAGCTTTTTGAGCAGTCCACACTCCATAGGGGGGTGGACAAACAATAAGTTATAGCCTGCCCAACTTAGTTGCATGCCTCTCAATCCATAAGCGTGCATCTATAAGTAACCACCCTTGTTACCACTCAAATCGGAATAACAAACTCCTGTATGTTGCAGAAATCCAGGGTAGACTACTAACTCAACAGGAGGAGCTGCAGGGCCTAGGCAAAACCCTGCAGGGAACCATACTAACCGTTAACATGCATTCTACATTAATCAAGAACACAGTACATGCCGTAGACAGGCTAGCAGCAATCATGAGAAGCGAAGTCAAGTATGTCCGAGTAATCCGAGACCTAATGCAGGACCTGATGAGAGAAGTAAGTAGCTCTCTCAGCACCCTGAGTGGAGGTAAAATCCCACCATATTTGATACCCCTCAGCATGGTTGACAGCATACTCCGATCTACTACCACGACTAACGTTTACTCATCACAGATTCATCTGGCTTATAGTCTTGGCAGTGCTATCCCCATTTTTGTGAACCCTCAAAACCTAGAAATAGGCTTCATCCTCAATCTCCCCGTTATTGAACGGCAAAACATATACAGAATCAAATCTGTCCTTAATGTAGGTTTCTGGAACAATGACGTACACGTACGTTTGCAGACACCTCCCACCATAGCCTATCACGATGACAACCCCTCTATCTACCTCGTCCCTAACTTAGACATGTGCACCTCTACCAAAGATATCCACTGGGTCTGCCCCAGCAATCCCTTTATCCGAGACACCACAGACCGTCTCTGTGGATTGACAAAAGTCCCCGATCAGAAGTGTGCAGGCAAATTGTCTATTAAAGATGAAGGAATAGGAACTAGAGTAGAAAGAGCTGGCAATCGGTGGCTAATCAACACTCCCCAAACTGAGATTCTGGTATCATATGATCAACATAACACTGCCACTAGAATGAAGATCCCTAACGAAACCTCTCTCCTAAGTGTCCCACTAGGAGCCACTGTTCACGTGGGTGACATCACCCTCCATCACCTTAGCGCTGACCAGTATGAGACCGAGATAGAAATGCCCGATGCCTTCCCAGGTCACGAACTTGAGATAAACTCCACCCTCCAAGCACAACTACTGCTGGAAGGGACCAAAACCGTGCAATTCGATCTTAAGCCCACTGGCATCGCTACCACTTTCTTGAATAACTGCGCAAACCCTTCGTCCGATCAAGGATCTTTAATAAGCCGAATTGCGCTGGGATTTCTAGCTAGCGGTTGGGTTATCACAGTCTTCATAGCCATCACTCTACATAGGTACATACTGACACTACACCGCAAACTGGACAAAACGATCTACGCACCTGAGAAATTAGATCGTGGCATTGTCTGATTCTCCATCAGGCCTAAGGCCTCCACTAACTTTCTTGAAGAGTAGGCTTGCTAACACGCTAACTAACCCCTCTTTTCCATTTTCCTTTATGGAGTTTTGATTATTTTTTTGTTTGCTGTGTGAAATATTGTATGTAGAAGGTAGTTAAGTAGCCATAGTGTAATTGTTTTCATGTCCAAGTGCCTATGCTTTCATGCCCAAGTGCCTATGCATCTTATGGACTGTATGAAATGAATTGAACTGTTGAACTGTGTCTGAAAGACTTTTCACAGAAAGGACCCTTGGAACTACCTCATTGTGGAACTACCTCATTGTGGAACTACCTCATTGTGGATTACTAGGGACCGTGGGTCGCAGACTAAACACCATGTGCCCATAGGGTATCACTCCTTTCAGCGCCTATGGCCAAGGGGGGAATGTTGGTAACTCGCCAGCGCCCCCTATAACGATCCCACAATTCCTTGCGTGCTCCACCCGGATGTGACGTAAGGTGGAACTGCTTTAACTGTATCGAGAGCGCCTCGATTCGTTCTCTCGTGTTCTGACTACTGGAGTGGTCGGACGGACTGTAGGCACGCTCGCCTACAGTGTTGAGATTAACCGCTATTGTCTGAGAACAGCCTGTTCAAATTAGTTTCGGCCGAACTTTTGAACGACCCGCTAAGTTTCAGCGATATAGTGGTTTTGATTCTAAACCTTTGCAAAGTTTAACTACAGTTAAGTAGTTTTCCACGCTAAGAGGCATTTGCGGACAGCTTCGCTCCTCTCAGCTTTTTCTCGTCGACGCATCACCGGAGGTTTCTCCTGAAGCACCGTGGGCCAGCTAGGCCTCCATCTCCCTGCTTCGTTAGCCGCGGTTGGACGCAACACGCCGCTAACCTCCTCTCCTCGGACTGCGACCCTCAGCGCGGACATCGGAGAAAGAACTTCCATCGCATTGAGTAGGCACTTGGGCAAATTTTTAATTTGTAGCTTATTCAGATGGTTGTTAGGGTCATGTTTAAGCTTTGAGCTATTTAGCATACCCGCTCAGACACGGAAGGTGTTTGTTTGTTTTTATTGTTTGTTTTGGTTCTGTTTTTTTTCTTTGAACTTGTTAGACAGGGTATCTTGCATGATATCTTTCCTTAACTCCATTGCTAGCTTCCCTATCTGATTAGCAGCGCAGCGACAAGTTTGTTATTTTAAGCTCCGAGGCTAGACCGCTACAAGGCCTAGTTTCTCTCCATCCAACACCTATTACACACACACATACACACTCTCTCACTCTCTCTCTCTCTCTCTCTCTCTCTCTCTCTCGCTCTCGCGTTGAGTTCTTTGCCTAGGTAGTCTGTTGGAAATTGTTGTTAAGTGCAGTGTTTGGATCCAGCTGTAGCGTGGTCAGATTCTCCTTAGCAACTTATTGCTAGCTACCTCAGGGTGATACGCTAGCTCGTAGGCTTGTGTTCTCGACTAGGCCTGCAGGCGCCATTTTTCCGACGCCATTTTGATACCTTCCTCATTGAGTTACCTGTGATACGACACCTAGGCACTGACCGCCATTTTGTTTAAGCATTGCCAGAGTGGCTAGTCATTAGCATCTGCCCACAGATACCTACACAAAGCACACATTAGCCACAGAGCTAATCCTTTGTTCTATTTAGCTAACATCCCTTTGTTTTAGCTAACACTCCTTTGTTTTAGCTAACGACAAGCTAGGTCACACACACACACACACACACGCATCGGCTTGCCCTAGCCTCACACACACGCACACACAAGGGATTCTTTTCTTTTTCCTTCTATCTCTTTCTCTCTCTCTTTCCCTCAAATTTATAGTCCAGGTGTAATTGTTCCATTGTTTTGTCTTGTTATTACCTTTGCCGACATTGAATGTATTTTGAGATTATTATTATTAGTGAGTAGTAGACAAATAAAAGCTAATAAAATTGAATTGCATTTTACTTGTTCCTGTTGTTTATTCACAAGGTCAACTATTTAGAACTCCTTTTTCCTTCAGAATTTAGCTTTTGTATACAACTGGGTTTCCCATCTAATACAGAGCTACCATTAATCTTGAATGTAACCATTCACGGTGAGTATTAAGATTAATAATTTAAGATTTTATGAGACTGATCTTTATTTATAAATTGATTAATTTAATTATCAATTATTACATAATTTATAATTTAATTAATCCCAATTCAACCTACACTTGCATGCCTTTGAAAAATTAATTTTCAATGCGGTGTTCATTTGTCATTTCTGAACATAAAACATGAAGCAAATACACCTGCTAAACAGATGTAAATATGTTTTTCAATCATTTTGACTTTATCAGAAACAGTAAGATGAGAAACAACTTTCAAACCTATTTAGACATTTTTTTGGTGTTTATTAAATCACACTACAATCAACTTCTATTTTGGGTGTACATTTACAAAAACATTCAGCTCCAGTATTATTAAACACTGCCTTGATTTATCAGATGTGATTAACCAAAATATCTTTTTTTTTCTTCTGTCATAATATTCCAATCAATCTCTGAATTTAGCATTTTTACTGTCACCCTCTAAATAAGCTGTGGGTTTCGACGACAGAGTCAATTTCTTAAGACTAAATTAATAATTGGTGTGCAGTGCCTATAGTATTTATGCATATATGCATGCATGTGCCCAATAGCTGTACAAGGCGTTTGCTGAACCAAGGAGACCAATGTTATGTTTGAGTTATTGGAAAAATTCTCTGCCCTATATGCCCCTACTTTATTCAGATGATAGAAGTCAAGATGGTAATTAAGTCACAGAAACATTTTTGTTACATCTTGATTAAAGAAAGAAACAAAAAAAAGGTAAAATGTGTATTTATGTCATATCCTATAAGACTATTCAATGATCTTGTTACTGTATTTTGCCAAGACAAATTTGAATCTGGGGAGCAGCTTGCTATCATCTGTAAGGTGCTTTGTCTCATCTCATTATCTGTAGCCACTTTATCCTGTTCTACAGGGTCACAGGCAAGCTGGAGCCTATCCCAGCTGACTATGGGCGAAAGGCGGGGTACACCCTGGACAAGTCGCCAGGTCATCACAGGGATGACACATAGACACAGACAACCATTCACACCTACAGTCAATTTAGAGTCACCAGTTAACCTAACCTGCATGTCTTTGGACTGTGAGGGAAACCGGAGCACCCGGAGGAAACCCACGTGGACACGGGGAGAACATGCAAACTCCACACAGAAAGGCCCTCGCCGGCCATGGGGCTCGAACCCAGGCCTTCTTACTGTGAGGCGACAGCGCTAACCACTACACGACCATGCCGCCTAAGGTGCTTTGTGATTTTAGTATTTAAAAAAAAAAAAAGTTCTCTCTACAGATTTTTTACAAAACAGAATCCAATAGAACTTTTGAAATGGCTCTAACTCACCCAATTATAAAAAAATAGGTGGAAGAATTTTGAGGTCTACTAAATATTTACAAAGAATGCAAAAAACTGCTTTTACAAAACAAAGACCTTTAACTTTCTGTGAATTACAGAATGTTACTTTCTAGAACAATAACAAAGGTACTGTCACAAAAATAGATATGAATTTGCGATTAAGCAAATACAAAAATTGAGAAACTGTTAATAACTGGATGCAGTCTTAACTTTTATGATGTGACTTCTTTGCAACAGTCTGACAACTGGTTGGAAAACTCATTGACTTCAGTCCGTTCTCAGACGTCACGCCACTCATGATCCGAAAGTTCCTGGATCAAGGTCAGGACACGGGGGTTCACATGCAGTCTGGGTTTGCGGGTTTCTTCCACCTTACTGCCCTTCTCTGGGTTGATTGAGAAGAAACACACAAATTCTTTGCAATTTTACATTGAGGAACGTTATTCTGAAATTGTTGCACTGTTTGCCCACACAGTCTTTCACAGAGCGATGAACCCCTCCCCATCTTTACTTCTGAGAGACTCCGCCTCTCTGGGATGCTCTTTTTATACCCAATCATGTTACTGACCTGTTGCCAATTAACCAAATTAGTTTTTTTTAGCATTACACAACTTTTTCAGTCTTTTGTTGCCCCTGTCCCAACTTTTCTGAAACCTGTTGCTGACATCAAATTCAAAATGTGCATATCTTTTTCAAAAAACAATAACATTTCTCAGTTTCAACATTTGATATGTTGTCTTTGTTCAATTTTCAATGAAATGTAGGGTTTCCATGATTTGCAAATCTTCACATTCTGTTTTTATTTATGTTTTACACAGTGTCCCAACTTTTTTGGAATTGGGGCTGTATGTGCATCATATAAATCTTCCTATGGTGTTTCCTAGGGCCAACTGGATGGTTGTGGTTAGCATCTGTCTGTCTCAGAAGACAATGGAATATGCACCGAGGATTAGTCTGCAGTTGGGTTGCAGCGCCTGCTGTGGCTGTATAGCCCTATCCTGGAATGGGAGACTCTGCTGCAGTTGCTGCAGATATGGTCTGTGTCTGGCTCTGTGGGTGCTGATGCTGCCCTTTGCTGTCTGCACACTCTCCTCTGCTCACTCATCTGAATGTCTGCCTCGACGGCAAGCCTCCAGCTGCTGCAGTCTGCAGCTACAGCTTCCCAACTTACTAGGTTGAGGTTGCCTGCCTTCAAATCACATTTACAAACATCTTTGTAGTGAAGAACAGGCCTTCCTGCAGGTCTAGAGCCAATGGCAAACTCACCATACAGCATGTCCTTGGGGATTCGGCCATCCTACATGCAACTGACATGGCCAAGCCAGCGCAAATGCCTCTGGGTGAGCAAGACGAACATGCTTGGTATCCCTGCCTGTGCCAGCACACACTTGTTTGAAATGCGTTCTTGCCAAGTGATGCCCAGGATCCTTCCAAGGCAGCACAGATGCCTTAGAGCACATTTAGTCTGCGCTCTTGACAGGAGTACAAGGTCCATGCTTCACTGCCATGGAGCAGATTGCTGAGCACACAGGCTTGGCACACCTTCATCTTGGTGCTGATGGTCAGCATGGAGTTTTCCCAGACCCTCTTTGCAAGGTGAGCCATTGCTGTTGCTGGCAATTGGATGGTAGTTTTCGGTTATCCCAGTCTCATACATACGTTGACCATATAAATAGGCCTATGGCGTTTCCTAGGGCCGATGGGAAGAGACTGTGATTTGAGCTGTCTGATTTGATCTGTCTGACCTTGATTCCTCTGATTTTAATTTGTCTGATTTGTCCAAGTTATCCTTATCTCCAAGTGTTTCTGGGAATAAGAAGGTCGTTGAGTCTTACTCAACCACATATATTCTAAAGCTGCCACATACTGTGTGGATATGGTGTCAGTGGTGTTCCCAGAGACAGGCTGAGAAGTTTATACACTCTGAGCTGAGAATTATTTCCCAATATTATAATTTGTTGAAATTTTACCTCACTCTGCTGAGGAAATTCTCTTCCTTTGTGCTTTGTCTGTTGTCTTTTGTGTATGTTGTTTTGTGTCTGTCAAAATGGGTGGAAGTGGTCAGTTTAAGAACTCTTTGACTCTCCCTGATGGCTGCACATTTTGCCAATATGTGGATGACATTCTACTCTCAGCTGAAGAAGAGTCCAAGTGTGAACAAGGCTCTTTGGCTCTTTGAATGCACCTAGCAAGGTGTAGATTTAAAACCTCATGGTCCAAATTGCAGTTCTGTCAGCCTTCAGGGTGATACCTTGGCTTTGACATCTCTCAAGGTGAGTGTCTTTTCTCATCTGATTGACTCTCTGTAGTACTCTAGGTGGCTCCTCCCTTGAGTAAGACTGCCATGCTGTCTTTTCTCAGACTCATTAACTATTGTCATCAGTACATTCCAGACTATTCTCATCATGACAAGATCCTGAGAAAGTTCTGCCTCAAAGAACAGCCCAGTGACATTGTATGGACTGCTGAAATTATGCACTCATTCTGTTATATGAAACAGTTTCTCACATCAGCTCCAGCACTGGGAATGCCTGACTACAATCTGCCATTCCACCTGTATGTCTCGGAGGATGGAGTGACTGCGGTGGGGGTCTTGACCCAAGAGCATGGCGGAGGTTATCATCCTGTAGCTTATCCATCAAAGACGCTGGACCCGGTGGTCCAGGGTATGCCCGCATATTTGCATGGTGTTGCAGCCTCTGCTCTCATGGTGACTGATACTGAAAAACTGGTACTGTCTCACCCTCTGATTTTATATGTATCACATCAGGTATGCTCAATTTTAAACAATATTCAGGCACAACATATGAACACTCAGCAACGTTCTGGTTATGAGTCTATCCTGTGTGCCACACAGAACTTGTCTATCAAACCTGTCACATCAGATAATACCCCAGCTCTTTTTTTACACCACCTCTTGTCTTCCTGCTGGTCCAGCCCAGATCCAGCATGGTTGGAACATGACTGTCTAGATGACATTACCTCCACCTCATCACTGAGGCATGATATGTCTCAGACTCCCTTTGTGTATGGTGTGCATGTGCTTTTTGATGGCTCTTGTTAAAAACCTAATGATTTAGTTTTTCTGTGTGTATTCTATTTGTTCTATTGATTCCCATTATGCCTTTGGGGTAGCTCATGATTTAAAAAAAAATGTGGAACTCATGTGGTTTTAAGGCTGCTAATTGTAAGCCTATACCACATGCCTCTCTTGTCACAAATTTTTTAGAAGCATGTTCCCTGCCCAAAATAACTGTCCATCAAAACCAAAGGTCATGACTCCGGTGACTCGACTGAGGCCAGTGGGAACTCCTTAGCAGACCAAGTCACTAAGCAGGTGGCCAAAGAGGGCAACCTTGCCCGTATGTTTCTGAATCATCAATTTATTCAATGTTTTCGCATTTTACTTTGTCTTGTGACAGATTAGACATAGCTCTTCTTCAGACTCAGGTTACTGAGCCCGACTTCATCTTCTACCATCCATCCTTTGCAAAATTAGAATGATTCCCAATTTAAGATCCAAATTATCTCCTTTTCATGTAATTATGGGCTGACCATTCACAACCCCTTAGACCAAAAGTAACCTTGGTGTTTCATTTACAGGTGATCTGGACGTGACTGTTGGTGATTACATAAGCTTTGATTGAGAACTTGAACAGTATACCTGGTGATGTCTCGGTGTCTCTCCCTCTGCCCACGGAAAGCTGTCTCACACATTTCTTTCAGGTGATTTAGTATTAGTGCACAGCTTGAATGAGAACAGCTGTCCTCACTGACTCCCAGCCAGAATGGAACATGCCAGTCAACTGAAAGTGTCTTCCATCATCCCTAACTCTTCTCGTCTCACCCGAAAAGACAGGAGCAATACAGCAATAAAAAAGTCCATAGGGGACCTCATCTCCTCTCATCTTTTCACATAAACATACAATAATATTTGTATTAGCTTTCTCATAACACTCACTTCTAGCCTGTATGCTGGTATGACTTGTGAATGCTACTTATATAGTTGCAGCATTGCATGACCTCAAACATAAAGATCAGGACAGTCCAGTATGAGCAAGCATGCATAAGATCCTTTCAGAATCTAAAATGGCATTGATAGAAATATCTGTTTGGCATACTTGAAACTGGTACAGACTGGTCTGATTGCTACTTGTTTTGGTTAGTTAAATCCTTGAGATGTATCTTCACTTGCACATTCTGCTCTCTGCTTAATGAAGGTTATGTTGATCAGTAATGTCTTTCTTCTTTCATAAGATTATAACCCTGACGGGTGATGAAATGGTACGTAATGTCTCTCTTCTTTCACAAAGTAGTGTAGTCTAAACTACTAATGATCTCATGCTTCATCACCCATTTCCATGACCCTGTCACACATATATAACTTAGCTTTGTCAATCACATCATTATTATCCAATCACATCGCTACAACACACTCTTGAATGTGAATATATATACTCATTTTGTCCTACAATAAACTGAGAAATATCTTTGAACAGCTGTGTCTGTGTCAGTGACTGTTTGCTTCCGCATCCGTGAGGCAGAATCTCTTTGGCGGCAGAAGTCTACATTCCTAGATTACACTTTGTCAATTCAACCTCCTTTGGTACAGACCGATCAAAATTTAACACCAACTTTTTCTGAGTTGAGGTTGTACAACAGTCTTTTAGCATGTCATTTTGAGTTCTGCCCAGAACCCATGCATTTCTGGGAGTAATTTCATTTCTGAAATTTGTTGTTTATGCTTAGCAAGCTAGATGACTTTTTGTGCAACATGGTCACTACTAATGACCTTTGATGACTTATAGTGTAAAATCTAATCTAGATTTGGATGCCACATTGTATTTTCTGTTATTGACCTTGCTTGTTTTAATTCTACCCTGTCTCTAAATAAACCTTTTGCATATGGATCCATGGAGGGTTGGCGGAAGTACTGGGCAAACTAGGCAATTGCCCAGGGCACCAGACCACTCAGGGGTACCTCACCATGAGAAGCATTGCAAAAATTAAGAGCAGGATCATTCAATAATCAATGGCTTTTTCAAGAACAGGAACTTTTATGAACATTTTCAGTTTTAATGGTCATCACAATGGGACGTTTTGTTTCAAATTAATCATGCAAGCAAAATATACCAGAGGCCCTTGGTGGGATGGAGATGATCAGAAATGAAACCCAAGCAGTGGTTGTATTTTTTTTTTACAAGAATTAAGAGAGAATGGCTGAGTGGCTTCATGTACAGGTGCATGGAAATTGCTAAAAAACAAAGGTCAGGGTGGAATTGGCATCTCCTGAGGAATGGTGGAGAATAAAGGGGATTGTTTGCCCAGGAAAGTTCAGGAATCAGAACAGAGGAGTTTTTCATATTTCAAATTTGTAATGAACTACCTGTGATCAACAACATCACAAAATCATTTGATTGAACTGGCTGAAATTTCAACTAGGCACCAAATACACTCACCGGCCACTTTATTAGGTACACCATGCTAGTAACGGGTTGGACCCCCTTTTGCCTTCAGAACTGCCTCAATTCTTCGTGGCATAGATTCAACAAGGTGCTGGAAGCATTCCTCAGAGAGTTTGGTCCATATTGACATGATGGCATCACACAGTTGGCGCAGATTTGTCGGCTGCACATCCATGATGCGAATCTCCCGTTCCACCACATCCCAAAGATGCTCTATTGGATTGAGATCTGGTGACTGTGGAGGCCATTTGAGTACAGTGAACTCATTGTCATGTTCAAGAAACCAGTCTGAGATGATTCCAGCTTTATGACATGGCACATTATCCTGCTGAAAGTAGCCATCAGAAGTTGGGTACATTGTGGTCATAAAGGGATGGACATGGTCAGCAACAATACTCAGGTAGGCTGTGGTGTTGCAACGATGCTCAATTGGTACCAAGGGGCCCAAAGAGTGCCAAGAAAATATTCCCCACACCATTACACCACCACCACCAGCCTGAACCGTTGATACAAGGCAGGATGGATCCATGCTTTCATGTTGTTGACACCAAATTCTGACCCTACCATTCGAATGTCGCAGCAGAAATCGAGACTCATCAGACCAGGCAACGTTTTTCCAATCTTCTATTGTCCAATTTCGATGAGCTTGTGCAAATTGTAGCCTCAGTTTCCTGTTCTTAGCTGAAAGGAGTGGCCTTCTGCTGCTGTAGCCCATCTGCCTCAAAGTTCGACGTACTGTGCGTTCAGAGATGCTCTTCTGCCTACCTTGGTTGTAACGGGTGGTTATTTGAGTCACTGTTGCCTTTCTATCAGCTCGAACCAGTCTGGCCATTCTCCTCTGACCTCTGGCATCAACAAGGCATTTCCGCCCACAGAACTGCCGCTCACTGGATATTTTTTCTTTTTCAGACCATTCTCTGTAAACCCTAGAGATGGTTGTGCGTGAAAATCCCAGTAGATCAGCAGTTTCTGAAATACTCAGACCAGCCCTTCTGGCACCAACAACCATGCCACGTTCAAAGTCACTCAAATCACCTTTCTTCCCCATACTGATGCTCGGTTTGAACTGCAGGAGATTGTCTTGACCATGTCTACATGCCTAAATGCACTGAGTTGCCGCCATGTGATTGGCTGATTAGAAATTAAGTGTTAACGAGCAGTTGGACAGGTGTACCTAATAAAGTGGCCGGTGAGTGTATGTCGCAAATGGATTACTCCAAAATCACTGAAGAGTTCACAACAGCCAAAGCAAGAAAGGTCCTCTTTTAAATGGTGAGCCAATGGTATTAATTCATTATACCTGTCTTAAGTCAAACATCGGTGTCAGTATGTGATAAATTGGAATTTATCTGGATTGTCTTCACCTGGCCCTGGATCCACACACTGTCTCTGGGAGCCCTGTATTCCAAGGAGAGACTGAAAAAATGTTTGGTATGGTAAAATTTATTAGCTGGCTGGAGTGTCTGTAAGTTGTTTAAATAAATATGCTTTGTAAATATGTCCTTTTTTATCGATAAAGTTCACTATAGTGCTTAACCACCTTTTGTACAGTAGTAAAACATCTGTTTTCAATTCATCAGAAGCCTAAAATAGTAAACTTTGACTCACAAAATGCTCACAAGCTTTAATGTCTTGACCAGGATACAATTGCAATACACAAAATAACAAACATAAAAGGTGCACACTATTAATTAATGAAGACAGAATTTAACAACTCAGCTGAGTTTAAGTTGCTCTTTAATTATATGATATCAGTCACTCCTTCCAATAGGCCAGGGCTGTGTTGGCACATCTTTAACAGGACAACCAGCCACTTCAACTGCGAAGGTGGTCTCACAATTCACACTGCAGTAAAGAAAAGATTTGGTGTTATGGATCTGTAGACAACACAATTCCAATGATTCCCTTTCACAGAAAATTGCTGGACTGGGACTTTTTTGTACTGATGTTAAAGGAATATTGTCAGTAAGACAGATGAAATAAAACTCTGTGTAACTCAGGTGATTAGGAGGTTGTTTGCCTTTGCTACAGATGTGAGGCCGGAATATCAAAAGAATTTGAGAACTATGAGCGCTTGACTATGCCGCCATAATGTACAAAATCAGAATATAAATCCCTGATACAACCCTGTTTCCAAAAAATGCTGGGAAATGGTGTAAAATGTCAATAAAAACAGAATGAAATGTTTTGTGAAGAAGAAGCCAAGAAGCCTTTATTTGTCACACATACACTCAAGCACAAACATAAGCACCATGAAATTCCTCTCTGCATTTAACCCATCTGAAGCAGTGAACACACACACACACACACACACAGAGCAGTGGGCAGCTACACTACAGCACCCAGGGAGTAGTTGGGGGTTAGGTGCCTTGGTCAAGGGCACTTCAGCCCATGGCTGCCCCATGTTAACCTAACCATGTTTTTGAACTTTGGGGGAAATTGGAGCACCCGGAGGAAACCTACACAGGCACAGGGAGAACATGCAAACTCCACACAGAAAGGCCCCTGCCAGCTGCTGGACTCGAATCCAGAACCTTCTTGCTGTGAGGTGACAGTGGTAACCACTACACCACCATGCCGTCCCTATATTTAATTGAAAATAGTACAAAGACAATGCGTGGCAGCATGGTGGTGTTGTGGTTAGCGCTGTCGCCTCACAGCAAGAAGGTCCGGGTTCGAGCCCCGTGGCTGGCGAGGGCCTTTCTGTGCGGAGTTTGCATGTTCTCCCCGTGTCCATGTGGGTTTCCTCCGGGTGCTCTGGTTTCCCCCACAGTCCAAAGACATGCAGGTTAGGTTAACTGGTGACTCCAAATTGACCGTAGGTGTGAATGTGAGTGTGAATGGTTGTCTGTGTCTATGTGTCAGCCCTGTGGTGACTTGTCCAGGGTGTACCCCGCCTTTCACCCGTAGTCAGCTGGGATAGGCTCCAGCTTGCCTGCGACCCTGTAGAACAGGATAAAGCGGCTACAGATAATGAGATGAGATGAGACAAAGACAATGTATCAAATATTGAAACTGATAAATTTTATTGAAAGAGTCCAGGTGCTAAACTGGCCTGCCTGCAGTCCAGACCTGTCTCCCATTTAAAACATTTGGTGCATTATGAAGTGCAAAATATGACAAAGGAGACCCTGAACTGTTGAGCAACTGAAATTGTATATCAGGGAAGAACAGGACATTTCCTTTTCAAAATGACAGCAATTGGTCTCCTCAGATCCCAAACATTTACATAGTGTTTTAAAAAGTAGAGGTGATGCAAAACAATGGTAAACATGCCCTTTTCCAACTTTTTTTTGGAATTATCATATTCAAAATGCACACATTTTCAAAAAAAATCCAATTTCAATATTTAATATGTTGTCTGTGTACAATTTTCAATGAAATATAGGGTTTTCATGATTTGCAGACCATCACATTCTGTTTTGAATCCCAACCATTTTTTCTTTGAAAAGAGGTTGTACAGTATTTCAAGCCTAAAACATACATGTAAAGGGACATGTAATGACTGTCATAGTGTCACTGGACTATTCCTCACAAAAGCAGACATTGTGCAAAAAAAAAGCTTCTAATCAAGGTCAGAACTGTGCATCACTGAGACACATCTTTATTGTACTCAAATTCCGCCCCCTGTGCACATCTGTCTGCATGGTGTGCAAGTCTGCAGTTATATCTGAGGTTTCAATACCACAATTTCAGGATTAATTTGTCACTTTGACATTTAAATCAAGTCTGAATTTCACCAAATGTATATAGTGAGATTGGTGTGTGTATTCACTCACTCTATAAGCTTTCTCTGTAGCCAGTGGGTTGGTCATCCAGGATCCAAGATGTTTTAAAAGTGACAGAACAAACAACACACACACACACACACACACAGGTCAAATGCCTGTTGAAAATGTGATTGACTGATGGTGGTCAAGTTTTTTTTTTAAGTAATTATGTTATAAAAATATCCTCTAACAGATTAGCACATAGATACAGTGTAGGGCCAAGCCTCAAATTTTACATTTGGTCCCTGAATCTTGTCCTGTGTCTGCATATCAAGTTTTTGTGTGAATCCTTGAAGACAATCTGTTCGAGTAAATTAGGCTCCACCTCCTGAGAATTGATTGATGTGTGGCAGCCATACCGTTTAGAAATGTCAACAAGTTTTTGGTTATTATTTCTGTTCACACTCAATAATTTATCTTACCACAACATTTGGGAATGTTAGCCATAAAATCCTAGTTTCTTTCTTTCTTTCTTTCTTTCTTTCTTTCTTTCTTTCTTTCTTTGTTCGGGCTGTCACAAGGAACCAGGATCATGAAGAATTTTGTTTGTAGGACTCACATTACATGAGATATGAACCAAAACATAAAATCCCATTGGGCTGATTGGATTACCTGGAACTTCCACTCCGAAATCCGGTTTAGGTGCAGAAGGTGTGACTTAATGAAAGAAAACACAACACATTCCACAGGATGGCTACATAGATTAAATTATCACCAAATAAGCCGTGAACTTTATTTACATAGCACTTTAACAACAGCCCTTGCTGAGCAAAGACAGCGGTCATTAAAGAACAAGATGATAAAAGGCATAAAACCAAAATACAGCACACATACACAATCTGTTCTGGAATAAATTTATGTATCTTCAAATGCTAATGAAAAGACAGGAGTTGTAAATGCAGATTTAAAGATGCTAATAATAGAAGAAAACCTCATATGCAATGGTAAACTATTCTAGAACTTTGGTGATGCCACTGCGAGTGCGCAGTCATGCTTTGTTTTCAACTGGGACCTTACAGTGGATAAAAGAAGCTGGTCACAGGAACTCTTTGATCATGATACAGTATGTGGTCATAGCAAATCGGCAATATAAGAATTATTTATTGAGGAGTGTTTTGCTTTGAATTAATTGATTTCAATTAAAGGTTGGATTTTACTCATTTTTATTGTAAGATGAAGCTATTTCAACAAAAGGTGGATTTTTAACCTTTTTTTTTACTCATATAATTAGAGATGCCAATAATTGTGGAGGGCACTATAATTCAGTCATGATTAAACATATAACTACAGATTAGCAGGACAATACAGCACACCAAATTTCAGCACATTTGGATTTTTGGGTCCACAGAAAAAGTGATTTGAACTTCACTCCAAACACAGTGAACATGAATAGCACCTCCTAGTGGCAAATTTGAATGAAATTCCATCAGGTGTGATGCGGCCCATCTTTGAAACTATGATGCGAGATTTATGATGATAGCTTGACGGGAACTCTGTCAAATGGCTGCCGAAAACTGATTGGCTGATGGAGGCCATTTTTAAAAGTAATTAGGTCATCAAAAAAAAAAAGAGAAAAATCACGAACAGTTTTAGCACAGAGATGCAGCAGACCAAATTTCTGATTCCTGAGAAACAGTTTTTTGACCTTAGCTCCACCCATATGTATGGCCACACCCCAAACTTTGCATATGGTCTCAGAATCTTGTCCTGTGTATGCATGTCAAGTTTTTGTGTGAATCCATGAAGGGAATTTGTTTGAGTAAATTAGGCTCCACCTCCTTACACTTGATTGGCGTGTGTCAGCCATACAGTTCATGAATAACATTTTTAATAATTATTTCAGCTCACACTCAGTAAATTAGTTTGACACACAATTTGGGAATGTAGGCCAAAAATGCTAGGGCAAGACTGAGATTTTGCAAATTAGCTAATATAAGTGGATGGAGCTTAAGGATTATTATTATTATTATTATTATTATTATTATTATTAATAATAATAATAATAATAATAATAATAATAATAATAAATTTTATTTTTAAGCACCTTTCAAGATGCTCAAGGACACTGTACAATGAATAAAAAACAATAAATAAAATCAACATGCATAAAAGAAACAATGGAGAGTGTAATAAAAGTTAAAATGAGTGAGTGATCTTAAACAGGTGAGCTTTGAGTTTAGACTTGAAGATGGGGAGAGAGTCAGAGTTACAGATATGAGGAGGTGGAGAGTTCCAGAGGTGGGGAGTAGAGCGGCTGAAAGCTCTGCTCCCCATGGTGCTGAGGTGGGCAGAGGGGACAGTGAGGTAGATGGAAGAGGAGGAACGAAGGGAACGGGCTGGACTGGCGATGTGAAGAAAGTCGGACAAATATGGAAGGGCGAGGTTGTGGATGGCCTTGAAGGTATACAGGAGGAGTTTGAATTCTATATGTTGCTTAACCAGGAGCCAGTGGAGTTGCCAGATGATGGGGGTGATGTGGTGATAAGAGGAGGTTTTAGTGATGATATGGGCAGCAGAGTTCTGGACCAATTGGAGTTTATGGAGGGACTTTTGAGGGAGGCCAAAAAGAAGAGAGTTGCAGTAGTCATTCTGGGAGGTCACAAGGCTGGAAACAAGGATGGAGGCAGTATGGGGGGTGAGAGGGGGCGGAGTCAATTAATGTTATGTAGATGGAAGTATGCAGAACAGGTAATGTTCCTGATGTGGGATTGGAAAGATAGTGTGCTATCGAGGATGACACCCAGGCTGAGGAGAGGGGGAAACTAAGACATTGTCAGTGGTGAGGGAAATGATGTCAGCTTTAGACAGTATGGATTTGGTGCCAGTGAGGAGGAATTCAATTTTATCGCTGTTTAATTTTAGGAAATTTGAGGTGAACCAGGATTTTATTTCAGATATGCAGGAGGTGAGGGAAGAGGGAGGGAGGGAGACAGGAGCCCAGTTTACAGGATAAGTAGAGCTGAGTGTCATCCATGAAGCAGTGGAAATAAATGTTGAATTTGGGGAAAA